>NC_081861.1:38097726-38174891 GCF_963259705.1 Myotis daubentonii
CAGGCACAAATGAGCTCACGAGAGAGGAATGGGGACCAGCCAGGCTGTGGCCCAGGAGAGGGACAAGCCATCTGCCCTGTGGTCCCAGGCGTCAGCAGAAGCACCTGCAGCCCGGAAGAGGGTCAAGCTGCCCGCTCCGCAGTCCTGGGTGCCAGTGGCTGTGCCTGCACCTGCAGCCCGGGAGAGGGACAAGCCACCCACCCCATGGTCCCAGGCACCAGTGGCTGCACCTGTGGCCCAAGCAAAGCTGCCCACCCATGGTCCCCTGTGGCTGCAGCCTGCCTGGGTAAAGCTGGCCTGGGTCTTAGGTGCCTGCGGCCAGCCACAGGGAAGGAAGCATGGGTCCCAGGTGCCTGCACCCACCTGGAGGAGGGAATCTTGGGTCCTGGGTGCAGGGTGAGGCAGAGGTGGTTAGGGGCAATCAGGCAGGCAGGCACAGGGGTTAGGGCCGATCAGGCAGGCAGGCAGGCGAGCGCTTAGGAGCCAGTGGTCCTGGATTGCGAGAGATAGTCAGACATCCCCTGAGGGGTCCTGGATTGGAGAGGGTGCAGGCTGGGCCTCTAGTGTATATATACTTGTTATGCATAAAGAATTTATGAAAAGGAATTATAACCAGATAATATAATAGCAGATTTTTCTGGGAGGTGGTGTTGACTATAATATTCATGGATAAATTGTCTTTAACATTCATCTAATAACTAGAGGCCCAGTGCATGAAATTTGTGCACTGGAGGGGCAGGTCCCTCAGCCTGGCCTGTGCCCTCTCACAGTCTGGGACCCCTCAGGTGATGTCCGCCTGCTGGCTTAGGCCCGACAGTTGGACATCCCTCTCGCAATCACTGAGCCTGGCTTCTGGCTAAGTGGCCGCTCCCCCTGTGGGAGCATTCTGACCATCAGGGGAAAGCTCCTGTGTGGAGATGACATTGGTTAATAAAATTATATAGGTTTTAAGTATACAATTCTACAAAACATCATGTGTATATTCCATTGTGTCTTTGCCACAGCAAGTCACTCCTGATTTAATGTTTACTTGTATGACTACAATATGAATCCTTGACTTAAAATCCAATATTAATGATTAGTTTTATCAAATCCCAAATGATGCAAATACTTTAGGCTATCTTAACCTCACTTACCACTATCTTAGATTTGTATGTTTTATGTTTATACATATCTAAGGAAATATAATTGTTGTTGATGATGCTCTGTGGTTTTATATTGAAAACACTCATTTAGATTTACCTTTTTCTATCTTGCATCTCTAAGCTGCAATCTGGAATAATTTCCCAATAGCCTAAATACCAATTTTAAATTTAGTGCAGGTCTGGTGATGATAAATTCTCATATTTTAGTTTAAAAAATGTATTTAAATCATATAAATACATGAAGGGTAAGTTTGAAATATTATAGCTTTTAAATTTACATTTATTTTATTTTATTCTCTTATTTCATACTTCTTTTTGTTGTTGAGAGGTAAGTTGTCAGTCATATATTGTTCTTTTTTTATATGTTTTTTATTGATTTTTAGAGAGGGAGAAAGGGAGAGAGATAGAAAAATAGAAACATTGTTCAGAGAGGAACATCATTGATTGGCTGCCTTCTAAACATCCCCTAATGAGGATCAAGCATGCAACCCAGGCATGTGCCTTGACTGGAATCAAATTGGCAACCTCTTGGTTCTTGGGTCAACCAAAACTCAACCACTGAGCAACACTGGCTGGGCATATTGTTCTTAATTATATTGTGTTATTTTCTTCTTGAGCTCCTTTAAAGATTTTCTCCTTTCAATTTTAGCAGTCTTACTGTGATGTGCCTTGGTTTGAATTTATTTGTATTTATCCTTCTTGGGATTTATAGTGTTTTTTGATGTTTATGGATTAAGGCCCCTTGATAGTTTTGGAAAATAATCAACATCAATCATTCTTTGTAGATTTCTTCTGCCTCATAATTTCAGGTGTTTTCTTATGAGACATCAATTACACTTGCAAGAAAATAGTGTAAAAAGAATACATATATATATGAAAGGCTAATTGCTAAGTGTCCGACCATCCAACCAGTCACTATGATGTGCACTGACCACCAGGGGGCAGATGCTCAACGCAGGAGCTGCCGTGATGCGCACTCGCCATTTACAGAGAAACAGCACTGTGGAACTGGCACCCACAAAGCAACACTCAGCTTCCCCCAAGTGGGACACAGTCCCTGCCACCACCCCGGGGCAACAGTCCACCAAATCACAGCCAACGCTGCCAAGACACCAGGGTGCAAAATGCAGCCCACAGCCCAGCCCTCCCCAGAAATGGTGGCTGTGGGTGCCAGGTAACGACATCATGTATCAACGCCCAGCTTCCTCTCTCTAGCAACTAGCCTCCTTGGAGTTTCTTCAGCCCAGGAACACAACTTGCTTTATAGCCAGGTGCAAACATTTTACAATTTAACCAAATATCTATGATGTCTTTTCCCATGTCATTTGATCTTCATAGAAGTCCTGGAGTAGGTAGATAGGAGACTTGGTGGAATCCTATTTCCTTTTAATTAGCTGGAAAACGGAAATTTCAAAAGCTTAGGAACTTGACACGACTGAACAGAAGAAATGGTGGACCTTGAAAATGATTTCAGGTTTTCTCACTGCGTAGAGTACAAACACTGCTGCAGATAAATATTTTACCCTTTGTTCTCCCTGCGTGACCTACAATAATAATCTGCTTTGTGTTGATATTTACTGCTGTGCTGCTGACAATTACCTGAAATAGAAGTTGGGGTGCTTCACTGGTTTGGAAAAAGTTTAGCTAAATCAGAAAGCAGGTCTAATTAAGCAAGTTTATTCTATATCTATAAAAGGCTAAGTTGCACAATACATATAAAGCTCTCGCTGACACAAATCACACACGTGTGTTTTGATCTGTCATTGTCAATCGTGAATTTTGTTGACACTTCTATTATAGAGAAAGGGTGAATAGTGATATTAAAATATTTCTTCTAATTAATTTCCTTTCAATGTGTACAAATTTGTGCACCAGGCCATTAGTTTTATTTATAATAGAAACAATACCTCAGTCAGTTATTCCAGGTATAACTGAACCATGAACTGATTCATTGGTTGACAATCACTGAGGCATACTTGCTGGGTAACACTTTTATTGGTTCTAATAATCTACATGTTGATTTCATAGTGGTGCCGATATAAAAACAATCACATCATATGTATAAAATGAAAGTTATTTTTCTTTTCTTCTAATCCATGTACTTCTTATTTATTTTTCATATTGTAATATTTGTGGAATGATTACATGACTATGTTAACCAGTATTGGCAATAACAAGCATTTTGCCTTGTACCTGATCTTAAAGGAAAAGTATATAAATTCTCCTCCATTAAATTTGACATTTGCCTTAGGCTTTTGGTAGATAATCTTTATCAAATAATGTTCTCATTCTACTTATATTTGCAGGCATATTTTAATAATAAACGTTTATTGAACTTTCAGAAAAAAAATGTTATCTGCTTATACAGAGAAAATGTCATTTTTTATCCTTTACTCAAAATATGAATCATATTGTTAATTTTTAATATTAAGTTATACTTGCATTATTGGGATGAAAATTTTAGCCAATAAAGTAACCAGGTATCAGAATAACAAACTAAAATTGTGTACCATATGATCCAGGTATTCCACTTCTGGGAAACTAGAATGTGAGAACACTAATTCAAAAAGATACATGCACCCCTATGTTTATCACATTATTTAAAATAGCCTTAAAAATGAACTTTTGTCATTTGCAATAACATGGATGAACTTTTAAAGTATTATGCTACATGAACTAAGTCAGTCAGAGAAAGATGAAATACCATATGATTTCACCAATATGTGAATCTAAAAGAAGCAAAACAAAATTAAAACTCATAAAGAACAGATTACTGGTTACCAAAGGGGAAGAGGGTTGGAGGTTAGGTGAAATGGGTGAAAGAGGTCAACTGTATAGTGATGAATGGTAACTAGATTTGTAATGGTTATCACTCAATCATATATACAGATGTTGAATTATAATGCTGCATACCTGAAACTTACACAATAAAAGACTTTAAGTAAAATATATATATATTATATATACTAGGGGCCCGGTGCACGAAATTCGTGCACTGGGTGTGTCGGGGGGTGGGGAGTGTCCCTCAGCCCAGCCTGCCCCCTCTCACATACTGGGAGCCCTCAGGCGTTGACCCCCATCACCCTCCAATCGCAGGATCGGCCCCTTGCCCAGGCCTGATGCCTCTGATAGAGGTGTCAGGCCTGGGCAGGGGACCCTCATTTCCCCCCATCACTGGTTCTGCCCCCAGCCCAGGCCTGAGGCCTCCGGCCCAGGCATCAGGCCTGGGCAGGGGACCCCCAGACCCCTCCGATTGCTGGCTCTGCCCCTTGCCCAGGCCTGATGCCTCTGCCAGAGGCGTAGACCCCATCACCCTCCGATTTCCTGATCGGCCCCTTGCCCAGGCCTGACGCCTCCACCAGAGGTGTCAGGCTTGGACAGGGGACCCCCATCTCCCCCTGATCACTGGCTATGGCCCCCGCCCAGGCCTGAGGCCTCTGGCCCAGGAATCACGCCTGGGCAGGGGACCCCCATCTCCCTCTGATCGCTTGCTCCACCCCCCGCCCAAGCCTGACGCCTCTGACCCAGGCTTCAGGCCTGGGCAAGGGGACCATCATATCCCTCCAATCCCCGGCTCAGCCCCCCGCCCAGGCCTGATGCCTCAGCCAGAGGAGTTGACCCTCATCACCCTCCGATCACCAATCACCGGATTGGCCCCTTGACCAGGCCTGAGGCCTCCGGCAGAGGTGTCAGGCATGGGCAGGGGATCCCCAGCTCCCCGCGGTTGCAGGCTACGCCTCTGCCCAGGCCTAACGCCTCTGGCCTAGGCGTCCGGCCCAGGCAGCGGGGACCCGCAGTGGCAGCGGGGGGCGCCGCGATTGCATGGGCTCTGCCCCTGCCCCTGCAGGACGCCTCTGGCTGAGGCGTCCGGCTTGGGCAGTGGGGACCCACAGCTGCAGCGGCCCTGCGATCGTGGGCTCCGCTTTAGGCCCAGGCAAGGGACCCCTAGCTCACGGGGCTGCCAGCTTCAACCATGCCCAGCTCCCATCGCTGGCTCCACCCCTACTTCCTGCTATCACTGGCCAGGGCGGCAAAGGCTCCTGATTCTCTGATCATGGCTGGGGGGCAGGGCAAAGGCGGCCCTAGGGCCGCCTTTGCCCTGCCCCCCAGCTCTTAGCTCCCCCCTGGGTTTCTGATCACTGTCAGTGGCAGGGCCCTTCTTCCTGCTTTCCCTTTCGCCTCCCTGCATTGTGCCTACATATGCAAATTAGCCGCCATCTTTGTTGGCAGTTAACTGCCATCTTAGTTGGCAGTTAATTTGCATATAGTCCTGATTAGCCAATGAAAAGGGTAGCGCTGTACGCCAATTACCATTTTTCTCTTTTATTAGTGTAGATTTTTTATATATTAAAAAATATATATAAACAGTGGAACAACCGGTCACTACAACGTGCACTGACCATCAGGGGGCATGCGCAGAACATGGCAGGCATAGGCTGTGGCAGGATGGTGGAGCAGGTGAACAGGGGTGCCAGACCAAGGTGGTACACTGGTCGCTGTCATCTAGGCGAGCCTCTGGTGGTTACTGAGAATTCTTTGCTCCCACTCACCACAGTTCCGCCTGGTGCTCACACCTGCTGCTGATGCTAGAGCCACCGCTCACACCTACAGCCAGTGCCAGTCCCACTTGCACCCACTGCCGGTGCCCAGTGCAGGACCCGATCGCTCTACACCGTCAGTGGGTGCAAGCAGTGGCTGATGGTCCCAATCACCCCTGAGGGCTTCTCCACCTTCCCCTGCTTCTGACGGGTGATCAGGGCAGCAGCCGCTGCTCACACCTGCTGATGGCACCAGCCCCACTCACACCCGCTGCTGGCACTGGTCCCAATTGCTCCATGCCATCAGTGCCTGGGAGTGGTGGTGGTGGGAGTGGGGCTGCCAGCAGACAGAGGACTGGGGGCCACAGTGGGAGTGACCAGGCAGGGCATGGTGGATGGGCCAAGACCTGCCCTTGTGCCCTCCGCAGCCTCGCAGCCTACAGTTCCTTTCAATGTGCCCAAATTCATGCACTGGGCCCCTAGTAGAAAAATAAAATTGTGTGCCTGGGTGAATGTGTCTATGTGATTAAGAAAGAGTAACAAAGGAGGGAGATTATTGGCTCTCCATGTGCAACCTCATGCATTTTCTGATCATTTAAAATATAACAACTTTTATTTCCCCATTACATAAAATCAACTAAACATATTTTCTAGAGTAATCCACAGAGTGCTATATTGCCTTTCAGAGAGCTATATGAATGCCATTTTCAGACTTTTTCCACTTGTTATGGAGTTGTTAAATAGATGTGCCTTTTAGCTAGTTGTTAGGAAAAATAAAGTCCCTGTAGCATTCAGATGAAGTGTGAAGAGTCACGGGTTATGTATATCCCAAAACAGGGAAGTCTCTGTTAGTTGAAAGCAGATTTATACTTGAAAATGTTTCCCTTCTGAAAATAACACTAGCAAAATATTTTCTTTGCATTAAAAAGGACATTTCTTCTATTTATTTCTTGTCTTTCTACCTTTGTTCCATTTTTCTCAATCACTCTGCATTTTAATAGTGCAAGATGTCTTAGATTATATTCAAGAAATAAAGATTGTACAGTGTTACCACTATGCCCTACAGGTATTACAAACCACAAAAATTCCAGCAGAAATAATTGTGAGTGGTTCCACAATCATATTGCTTAATCTCATGGTAAAGTAGTGTATCAAATTGTATCTAGCTTAGTTCATAACAGGCACATTTCTAGGGCTTCTAATAACTGAACTAAATAAGAATACCTCTTTAAAAGGGCAGAAGATAGAAAGACAACACTAGAAAGAAAACAGGTGAAAGCATGAAAAATGCCCAATATTTAATAGGATTGTAGTCAGGAGAAAAAGAGTAATTGAGACTTTCTGATATTGTAATGAATAGGCAGCCACCTACAGTAGAAAAAATTAAGAATAGTTTCAAGGACTTGTCTGCCTCCAAATTTTGGATAGAATGGTCTGTTACAATGTTTAAAACCTATAATGGTAATGTTACACACTTTAATACACTTACTTTCAAAAGAGGCTTAAGAGAATATATATTTCTTTGTAGAATGGATCAACTTGTTGGCACAGATTCATGCTTCAGGTCAACTATCTGTTACCACCTAAGTAGAGTTGATACTTGGTAAACTTAGAATTGAGTTACAAAAATTCCTTTTATGTACTGTTTTGACCCTTCTGTGCTGTGTGATCACAAGCAGTTTTCTCACCCTCAGCTCATAAAAGCTGGCAACCTTTCTTGTAGTCAAATATTGATAGACCATGCCCTATTTAAAGATTACCTGTCAGCCTGGCTGGCATGACTCAGTGGTTGAACATCGACCTATGAACCAAGAGGTCATTGTTCGATTCCCTATTGGGGCACATGCCCAGGTTGTAGCCTTGGATCCCCAGTGTGGAGCATGCAGGAGGCAGCTAATCAATTATTCTCTCTCATCACAGATGTTTCTCTCTCTCCCTTTCTCTTCCTCTTTGAAATAACAAGTATATATATGAATATATTTAAATAAAACTATAGACCTTATTAGATTTCATCATTTTTTCCCAGTCATATCCTTTTTCTGTCCCAGGATACAACCCAGGATTTTACATGGCATTTGTATAATTTCTCCTTAGTATCTTTCAATTTGTAACAAGTCCTCAGTGTTTCCTTGATTTTAATGACTTGAGAGTATTGAAAATCACTAGTTACTTTATAGAAAGCTATCAATTTGGATTTGTCTGGCATTTTCCCATGATTGGAGTGAATTTACAGATTCCAGGAGAAAAAACTACACAGAAATGATATATCCTTTTCAGTGTGTTGTATCAACAATACCAGCCACTAATTATTCTGCAGGGTTGGCTGTTTAACTCAATAGAAGACCCATAATCCAATAGAGGAGATAAAGCCTTTAAATTTGAATCATCACACAGATACATGCTCTTCCTTATCTTGTTCTTTTTATATTGGTTTGAAAAATTACTATTTGTATTTTTAATAACTCTAATTCTGCCCCATATGATTGATTATACTTGGACCTCTCAGATAAGCCAAAATAGTCTCCCTATTACAAGGTTAATTGATTGGTACCCTTAATTACATCTCCAAATTGCTTTTGTCATGAAATGTAATATATTCATAGGAGTAACACCAGGGGAAACAGATCATAAGGACCACAATCCTGTTTACAATGGACAACTCAATATTTTATGGTGTCAACTCTCCCCAATTGATTTGAGATCTAATATAACCCTAAATAAAATGCTTGCAGGTTTACTTTTTTAAGAAATTGACAAGCTGATTTTAAACTTTACTTGGTAATACAAAGGACCTAGAATAGCTCTTATAATTTTGAAATAGGAAAAAAAATCAAACAGTTACAGTACCTGACTTCAAGACTTAACTGTAAAACGACACTAACTAGAAAGTGAGGCACTGGCATAAGACTAGACATAGATTTACAGAAAAAAATTAGAATTCAAAAATAAGTACACACACAACACCCCTTCCTGAACCAACTAGATTAGCCTGGATACTTAAAATTCCATTAAAACCAATTCCTGGGATTTGGTTGGAGAGGTTGGGGAATGCACTGCAGCCCCTCTCCCACCCCAGAAATAAGGCATGTAATGTGCTGACACCATTGGGAATATTAAAGAAGTGCTGGCTGTGGTGTGAATTTGTTCAGTAACACCAGAAGGAATCAAAGTAAAGACATTTCCTATCTCCCCTCTAATGGTTAAATCTATGAGACCCCACAAGTGTGGCTCTCAGATTGAGAATTCTCCATATTAACCAGAAACTTCCACTTTGAGACTTACCCATAATAATCATTCCTCTGTAAAAAAGATAGTATTCTAAAAAATAAAAAGTACACAGAGACCTAGTTCAGTTGGTTGAGAATTGTCCCCTATATCGTCCCCTATATGGAAAGGTTGCAGGTTTGATTCAACATCAGGGCATAGACCTGGGTTGTGGGCTTGATCCCTGGTCAGGGTGTTTGTGGGAGGCAGCCAGCCATCTCTCTCTCTGTCTCTGTCTCTGTCTCTCTCTCTCTCTCTCTCTCTCTCTCTCTCTCTCTCATCAATAAAATCATATTTAAAAAATATTAAAAATAGTCCGGCTAGCATGGCTCAGTGGTTGAGTGTCTACCTATGAACCAGGAGGTCATGGTTCAATTCCCGGTCAGGGCATATGCCCAGGTTGTAGGCTCAATCACCAGTGTGAGCGAGGCAGCCAATCAATGATTTTCTCTAATCATTGATGTTTATATCTCTCCCTCCCTCTTCCTTCCTCTCTAAAATCAATAAATTACATATTAAAAATAAACAAATAATGAATGAATACACAGATATATGGTCAACTAATCTTTAAAAAAGATGATCAGGTGATTCATGGGGAAATAAAGATTTTTCCAACAAATGGTGCTTAAAAAAATGGATATCCATATGTAAACAATGAAAATAAAATAAGCATATTCTACACTACACAAAAATTGATCTGAAATGGAACATAGACCTCAGGAGTGGGGAGGATAGGGGGTAATGTGGGGATAAGAACACATATGTAATAACTTAATCAATAAATTTTTAAAAATAAAGGTAAAGCTAATATAAAAATCCTAAAGAAAATAGAAAATTTGTGTGGTCTTAGGCTAAGCAAAAATTGTAAAACAAATAATATATAAATTGGAACATATAAAAATTACAAACTTCTGATCTTTAAAAGCTTTCAAGAATAAAAAGGTAAACAACAGATTAAGAAAAAATGTGAATTGGGTCCAAGATGGTGGAGTAGGAGGAAGCTGCATGCAATACCTTCCATGACCACATTAAAATTACAAATAAATGATAGAACAGTCAACCTGGATAACCCTAGGGGCAGTATTTGAAACTTGATGATTAGGCTTACTCTTTATCAGGACATTTCTCAGTTTTCCAAATACACTACCTAGGAGCTTGAGAGGTTCCCACAGATGGAAAACTGAAAATGTACATAGAGATCATTTCTGTTTAGCCTAAGTACAGAAATAAGTAATATGAATTGCAGATGGTTCTCATTTGGCAAGGGAAAATATAAAAGCTATCCAAGAGACGAGTATGTGACTGAGAAATAATAGCAATCTCTTACATGTTTGCTGTACTTAAAGTGTACAAAGTTATTTCCTTAATTTGATCTTGTTTCATAATCTGAATGACTGTACAGTGAAGAAATTAAAGCTAAAAGTGACATTCACAGGTTTAAATACTTTGCAAATGGCAGAGTTTTTTTCCACCTCTTTAGCTGTTCAAATTAAATAGAATTTGGACCTTAAGAGTTGTTCCATAAAAATTTTAAGTGCTTTAGTCTTTTTTTTTTCTCTATTAGAAAGTCCAATTTATTCCTTCATCACATTATTTCTTTAATTTAAATTATTTTTATTTAAATTATTGTTTAATGTATCACATAAGTCTCCTTTTCCCCCCATTGACCTCTCTCACCAGCCACTTGCACCCTCCAACACATGCCCTCATCCCCCAACTGTCTGTGTCCATTGGTTATTCTCATATGCATGCACACAAGTCCTTTGGTTGATCTCTTATCCCCCTTCCATCCCATACCCCACCTTCCCTCTTAGGTTGGATGGTCTGTTCGATGCTTCTATGAATCTACCTCTATTTTTGTTCATTATTTTATGTTGTTCATTATATTCCACAAATTAGTGAGATCATGTGATATTTATCTTTCTCTGACTGGCTTATTTCGCTTAGCATAATGCTCTCTATGACCATCCATGCTGTTGCAAATGGTGAGTTTCTTCTTTTTTACATCCATTGTTTACATGTACCACTGGTTTTTGATCCACTCATCTGCAGATGGGCACTTAGGTTGTTTTTGAATCTTAGCTATTGTACATTGTGTCGCTATGAACATAGGGGTGCATATGTCCTTTCTGATTGGTGTTTCTGGTTTCTTGGGATATATTCCTAGAAGTGGGATTACTGGGTCAAATGGAAGTTCCATTTTTAATTTTTGGAGGAAACTCCATAACGTTTCCCACAGTGGCTGCACCAGTCTGCATTCCCACCAGCAGTGCACAAGGGTTATTTTTTCTACACATCCTTGACAGCACTTGTCATTTGTTGATGATAGCCATTCTGACAGGTGTGAGATGGTACCTCATTGTCGTTTTGATTTGCATCTCTCTGATGCTTTGTGACTTTGAGCATGTTTTCATGTTTCTTGGCCTTATGTAGGTCCTCTTTCAAAAAATATCTATTTAGGTGTTTTGCCCATTTTTTAATTGGATTGTCTATCTTCCTCTTGTGAAGTTATATGAGTTCCCTCTAAATTTTGAAGATTAAACCCTTATCAAAGATAACATTGGTAAACATGTTCTCACATGCAGTAGGCTTTCTTGTAGATGGTTCTCACATGCAGATGGTTTCTTTTGCTGTGCAGAAGCTTTTTATTTTGATGTAATCCCATTTGTTTATTTTCTACTTAGTTTACATTGTCCTAGGAACTGTATCGGTAAAGATATTGCTAGGAAATATGTTTGATATTTTGCTGCCTATGAAGTCTTCTAAGATTTTTATATTCTAAAATATAAGAGAGAAGGCTGCAAACTCCTTTTAGATAGTTAGCAGCATAATCTTCAAACTGAAACTGAACAAGAAGTGCAATAGATAGAATTATTATTATTTTAATCCTCACTTGAGGACATATTGAGAGAGAGAGAGAGAGAGAGAGAGAGAGAGAGAGAGAGAGAGAGAGAGAGAGAAAGAGAGAGAGAGAGAAATATCAATGTCAGAAATATCAAACATCGATCTGCCTTCTATACACACCCCAATTGGGAATCAAACCTGCAGCCCTGGCATGTGCCCTGACCAGGAATCAAACTGGCAACCCTGCAGTACACAGGACAATGGTCAACCAACTGAACCACTCCAGTTGAGCGATACAATTATTAATCAAACTCATATATAAGCAAAAACAAAATCCTAAACAAAATATTAGCAAATTGAATTCAAGAAGTTTTTAAAATAATAACAAATCACCCAGCCTGCATGTTTGATCATTCACCTATGAACCAGAAGGTCACAGTTTGATTCCTGGTCAGGGCACATGCCTGGGTTGTGGGTTCTATCCCCAGTGTGTGGTATACAGAAGGCAGCAGATCAATGATTCTCATCATTGATGTTTCTATCTCTCCCTTCCTCTCTGAAATCAATAAACATATATTTAAAAATATTAATAAAGTCAGTGTATCATAGAATGGCAAATATATTTGATAATCTATCTCTGTAGTTCACTTATTTAATAGATTAGGAGGAAAATATTATCATATCACTGATATAAAAAAGGACCTGATAAAAAGAACCTGAAGAAATTCAATGCATCATCATTATAAAAATGTTCAGCAAACTATAGATAAAAGTTTCTTAATTTAATTAAGGGTAACTACAAAAGTTATTATATTTGTGGCAAAACTTTGAAAGTATTTTAAATAAATTTATGAATAAATTAATGATATTATTACTGCTACTAATAAGCATTTCAATAATGGTCCTAGCCCAGCCGTGGGCAAACTACAGCCCGCAGGCCGGATCCTGCCCATTTGAAATGAATAAAACTAAAAAAAAAAAGACCTTACCCTTTTATGTAATGATGTTTACTTTGAGTTTATATTAGTTCACAAAAACACTCCATCCATGCTTTTGTTCTGGCCCTCCAATCCAGTTTAAGAACCCATTGTGGCCCTCGAGTCAAAAAGTTTGCCCACCCCTGTCCTAGCCAATACAAAAAGTAAACAGAAATAAATAGGAAATACAATGATTGGAAAAGAATAGATAAAATCTCTCAACTTGAAAAAATATATATTGTTATTTTTCTGGGAAAACATGTTATTACAAATAAAGAGTGGCCAAATAACAGAAATAAAGCCTTAGTGAATAGGTTCAATAACAGGGTGAGGATGACAGATAATAAAATCGGTGAACTTGAGTACAGATCAATGAAATTCACTCAATCCAAAATAATAGAGAGGAAAATATGATGAAAATAAAATGAACATAACCTCAGTGACCTGTGGAACAAAGATCTGTATCATCAGAGTGCCAAAAGGAGAAAGAGAATGGGGCTAAAGGAGCATTCAAATATATAACAGCTGAAAACTTTCCAATAGAAGACACATACTTACATGTTCATAAAAATGGGATATTAAATACGATACATCCAACGATATTCATGTCAAGACACATCATAATTAGAATTCAGAAAACTAAAATAAAGATTGGAAAGCAGCCAGAGAGAAACAATACATTAACTATAGGAAAACATGAATTCAAATGACACCACATTTCTCATATGAGATCATGGAGGCCAGAAGAAAGCTACAAAAATATTTTAACTGCTGATAGAAAAGAACTATCCACCACCTTTAGGAAAGAAGGGAATATAAAAATCATTCCCACATAAAGGAAAACAAAAAGATTTTGTTACTAGTAGATCTACTTTTTCAAATTACTCGCTTTATTAAGATACTAGGGGCCTGGTGCACGAAATTCGTGCACTGGGTGTGTGTGTGTGGGGGGGGGGAGTGTCCCTCAGCCCAGCCTGCCCCCTCTCACATACTGGGAGCCCTCAGGCGTTGACCCCCATCACCCTCCAATCACAGGATTGGCCCCTTGCCCAGGCCTGAGGCCTCCGGCAGAGGTGTCAGGCCTGGGCAGGGGACCTCCAGCTCCCTGTGGTTGCAGGCTCCGCCCCGGCCCAGGCCTAACGCCTCTGGCCTAGGTGTCCGGCCCGGGCAGCGGGGACCCACAGCTGCAGCGGCCCCATGATCGTGGGCCTCGCTTTAGGCCCAGGCAAGGGACCCCTAGCTCCCGGGACTGCCAGCTTCGACCGTGTCCAGCTCCCATCGCTGGCTCCACCCCTACTTCCTGCTATCACTGGCCGGGGCGGAAAAGGCTCCTGATTCTCTGATCATGGCTGGGGGGCAGGGCAAAGGCGGCCCCAGGGCCGCCTTTGCCCTGCCCCCCAGCTCTTAGCTCCCCCCTGGGTTTCCTATCACTTTCAGTGGCAGGGGGCTTCTTCCTGCTTTCCCTTTCGCCTCCCTGCATTGTGCCTAAGTATGCAAATTAACCGCCATCTTGTTGGCAGTTAACTGTCAATCTTAGTTGGCAGTTAATTTGCATATAGCCCTGATTAGCCAATGAAAAGGGTAGCTTGTACGCCAATTACCATTTTTCTCTTTTATTAGTGTTGACTAGAGGCCCAGTGCATGAAATTCATGCATGGGCAGGTGGTCCCTTAACCCAGCCTGCACCCTCTCCAATCCGGGCCCCTCAGGGGATGTCCGACTGTCTCTAGCAATCTGGGACCACTGGCTCCTAACTGCTTACTTGCCTGCCTGTCTGATCATCCCTAACCCCTCTGCCTGCCTGCCTGATTGGCCCTAACTGCTCCTCTGCTGGCCTGATTTCCCCTAACTGCCTCTGCCTCGCCCCACACCCTGGACTCAGGATTCCCTCCTCTGGCCGGTCGCAGGCACCTAGGACCCATGCTTCCTTCCTTTTGGCAGCCGCAGGCACCCAGCACCTGGGCCGGCTTTGCCCAGGCCGGCTGCAGCCACAGGGGACCATGAGTGGGTGGCTTTGTCTGGATCGCAACTGCAGGCGCCCAGAACCTCAGGATGAGTGGCTTCTCCGTCTCTTGGGCCGCAGCCCCAAGCACTAATGCCCAAGACTGCAGGGTGGGCAGCTTGTCCCTTTCCCAGGCTACAGGCGCAGCTGCTGGCGCCTGGGACCACAGGGCAGGTGGCTTGTCCCTCTTCCAGGCTGCAACCTGGCTGGTGCCCATTCCTCTCTCAAGAACTCATTTGTGTCTGGCTGATCCCCATTCCTTTCGCATGAGCTCATTTGTGCCTGGCTGGTCCTCATTCCTCTCTCGCAAGCTCATTTGTGCCTGGCTGGCCCCCATTTCTCTCTCTCCAGTGTTGAGTGTCTGAGCAGTTATGGCATGATGGCATGAGGGCATGATGATGTGAGGGCATGATGACTATTTGCATATAAGCCCTTTATTAGATAGGATAATCCTATCTAATAAAAGAGAAACATGGTAATCAGCATATGACCGCTACCCTTCCCATTGGCTAATCAGGGCAATATGCAAATTAACTGCCAGCCAAGATGGCGGCCGGCAGCCAGGCAGCTTGAAACTAACATGAGGCTTGCTTGCTTCAGTGACGGAGGACTCCAACGTTCCCCACCTGCCACTGCAGGCCTCTGAGCTGCAACTCTAAGGAACTATGTAACAAATATAGAAGCTAAACAAAACCCCAGAAACCTGCATTAGTCCGCTGGGCTTCAGCCAGCAGGATCACAACATTGTAAGCAAAGGCCAGAAACCTACTTTCAGCAGTGGAGGCCTAAGAGCTGGAGCCAAACCTCAAAGCTAAAGCTGGCCCATAATAAAAAAAAATAAAGGGAAAAAAAGGAGCGGTTGGGAGCTTCAGTCACCCCCAGCCTGAAAACAGCCCTCAGCCCCTCACCCAGACTGGCCAGGCACCCCAGTGGGGACCCCGACCCTGAAGGGTGTGTGACCAGCTGCAAACAGCCATCATCCCCTCGCCCAGGCTAGCCAGGCACCCCAGTGGGGACCCCCACGCTGAAGGGTGTGTGACCAGATGCAAACAGCCATCATCCCCTCACCCAGGCTGGCCAGGCACCCCAGTGGGGACCCCCACCCTGATCCAGGACACCCTTCAGGGCAAACCAGCCGGCACCCACCCGTGCACCAGGCCTTTACCCTATATAGTAAAAGGGTAATATGGCTCCCAGCACCGGGATCAGCGTGACAGGGGGCAGCGCCCAAACCACCTGATTGCCCTGCGGCTCTGTGTGTGACAGGGGGCGGGGCCACAACCTCCCTATCCACCCTGCTCTGTTCATGACAGGGGGAGGCACCCCAACCCCCTGATCATCCCTGTTCTATGCCTGATAGGGGGTAGCTCCCCAACCCCCTGATTGGCCCTGCTCTGTGTGTGACAGGGTGCGGCGCCCCTCCCCTCCCACGGGCCATGCTCTGTGTGTGACGGGGTAGAGCCATAACCTAACCATCGGCCCTGCCCTGAGTGTGAGAGTGGTGGCGCCCCAACCCCCTGATTGGCCCTGCTCTGTGGGTGATAGAGGGCGGCGCCCCTTATGGGCCCTGCTCTGTGTGTGACAGGGGGCAGCGCCCCAACCCCTTGATGGGCCCTGCTCTATGCGTGACAGGGTACAGAGCCCCAAACCCCTGATGGGCCCTGCTCTGTGAGTGACAGGGGGCAGTGCCCCAACCCCCTGATTGGCCCTGCTCTGTGCGTGACAGGGGGTGGCGCTGCAACCTCCCCATAGACCCTGCCTTGAGTATGACAGGGGATGGTGCCCCAACCCCCAAATCGGCCCTACCCGGAGCGTGATTGACGGTGGCATCGCAACCTCCCAATAGCCCTGCTCTGTGCATGACTGGGGGAGGCACCCCAACTCCCCAATCGTCCCTGCTCTGAGCCCAACCAGGGCCTGCACCTAGGGATTGGGCCTGCCCTCTGCCAGCCGGGAGCAGGCCTAAGCCAGCAGGTCGTTATCTCCCGAGGGGTCCCAGAATGCGAGAGGGCACAGGCCCGGCTGAGGCACCCCCCTTCCCCCCCGAGTGCACAAAGTTTTGTGCACCGGGCCTCTAGTCCTATACAATAAAACCCTAATATGCAAATCAACCGAATGGTAGAATGGCCGGTTGCTATGATGCACACTGACCACCAGGGACCAGATGCTCAATGCAGGAGTTTCCCCCTGGTGGACAGTGTGCTCCCACGGGGGAGCGCTGCTCAGCCAGAAGCTGGGCTCACGGTTGGTGAGTGCAGTGGCAGTGGCGGGAGCCCCTCATGCCTCCACAGCACTAAGGACCTCTCTGGGGATGTCTGGGGGGAGCAGGCCTAAGCAGACAGGCAGACATCCCCTGAGGGGTCCCGGACTGTGAGAGCACAGGCCGGGCTGAGGGAACCCCCCGCCCAGTGCACTAATGTCATGCACTGGGCATCTAGTTGACAAATCAAATTGTATATATTTAAAGTACACAACATGATAATTTGACATATATATACTTTGTGAAATGTTTACTATAAGCAGGTGTTGATGTTGACTGTAGAAAAATTTTGTATGAATTTATTTGATCCAAACAGAGGATATGCCTAGAAACAAGTTCTCAACAGACTGAGAAACACTCTGGAGAATGAAAGTTAGCCATTTCCTTTATGCATTTAAAATTAAGAAGGGAATTTATGGAAAATTACTAGGAGGTGGGAGAAAGTAAGGCAGGATCAGATTAAAGAATAGTTAACAATACTATGTGCTCTCTGGTGGGTGATTACTTCACAGGTGTCTGTTAAAGAGGATTATTCTAGCGTTTCAAAGGTGTGTTAACCTAGATGCACAAGAATAATGGATAGAGCTTGCCTGGGCTGTGACTAAGCCCCAGCTTAGTTAGAAATTTATGATCAGATCACCATATGAGATTATTTTTGGTCACTGGACATGTCAGAATTTTTAAGTTGTATTTATTGGGATGACATTTGGTAATAAAATTATATAGGTTTCAGGTATACAATTCTATAATGCACCAGCTGTGTATTGTATTGTGTGGTCACCATGCCAAGTCAAGTCTCCTTCTATCACCATTTATTCCCCCTACACCCTCTTCTACTTCTCCCCACTCCCCTAACACTCTGGCAATCACCATACTGTTGTTTTCTGTGTACATGAGTCTTTCTTTCTTTTTCTTTTTTTTTCTTTTCTTTGCTTAATCCCTTCACCCTTGTCACCTGGCCCTCAACCCCCACCCATCTGACAGCTGTTAGTCTATTCTCTAGATCCATGAGTCTGTCTCCACTTTGTTAGTTTATTTTTTCATTAGATTCCATATATAATGCAACCATATGGTACATATCTTTATCTGACTGGCTTATTTCACTTAGCAAGTCCACTGTGCTTATCAGATTTATTACAGCATCCCGTTTTCATCCACACAGGTTAATTAAGACATCCATCACCTTACATAGTTATCACTTATGTGTGTGTGTAGTGCAAATACATAATGTCTATCTACTCTCTTAGCAAATTTGAATACATAACACAGTATTAACTATAGTCATCATGTTGTACATTATATCCCCAGAACTTATTTATCTTTTAGCTGAAGGCTTGTAACCTTTGACTAGCATCTGCCCATTCTCCTCACTCCCCTAGTAGCCACCATTCTACTCTCTGTTTAATAGATATATCATTAGAGAGATGGCAAAAGGAAGTTCTTTAAACAAAAACATAATGATAAAAGAAAGACATCTGGAGCATCAGGAAAAAAAAAGAAGGAACAACAGAAAGAGTAGAAATATGAATACATGTAATAGATTTTCTTTTTGATCATGAGCCTTATAAACTATATTTGATAATTAAAAATATATATAACATCATCTGATACTCAAGAAAATAGTATTTTAAAATAGAGAAGGCTAAGCAACCTAAATGAAAGTGAATATTTTACCTTCACTTGATACCAGAAGTCTATGATAATATAAATGTATATTATAATACCCAGAGCAATTATTACAGAAAGTATACAGAGATATTTAAAATACCATAAATAAATTAGCATGGAATTTAAAAGTGTCCAAGTAACCCACTCAAGGGCAAGAAAAGAGAAATGGAAGTATGAGAAAGAGAGGAATACTGAAATAACAAAATGACAGACTTAAACAGTAGCCTATCAATAATTACCTTAAATGCAAATGGTCTAAATGAACCCATCAAAAACCATAGTTTGGTAGAATTGATCAATACAACATGACCAGACTTTATGCCATTCACAAGAAAATCACTCCAATTAAAACACTACAGGCAGATGAACAGCAATAGAATGACAAAATACATACCATGCAAACATTAATTTTAAAAATGCAGAAGTAACTATATTAACATTCTGATAAAAGACTTCAAACAAAGAAAATTATTACAGCCAAAGAGTGATTTTATATAATGATAAAAAGAATCAATCCCCTCTTACCACTCTTATTCAGCATAGAACGTTTAGCTATTGTAATAGAAAGGAAAAAAATATAGATATACAGATTGGAAAGGAAAAAAATAAAACTGTCTCTATTTGTATATGACATAATTGGGTACAAGTGAAAATCCCAAGAAATTTACCAAAAAATATCCTAAAATGAATAAATGAGTTCAGCAAAAATCAGGACACAAGATCAATATGCAAAAATCAAATGCATTTATATAGACTATCAGTATGTATCACACTAAGGTAAGATGCTAATAATAAGGAATATTGAGGGGGGTTTTTGTAGGGGCTATGTCGGAACTCTGTACTTTTTACTCAATTTCTCTCTAAACTAAACATTCTCAAAACTTAAAGTACAGCCCTAACTAGTTTGGCTCAGTGGATAGAGCATTGGCCCAAGGACTGAAGGGTTCCAGGTTTGATTCTGGTCAAGGGCATGTACATTGGTTGTGGGCTCAATCCCCAGTGTGGGAGGGTGGCATGCAGGAAGCAGATGATTGGTGGTTCTCTCTCTCATCGATGCTTCTAACTCTCTGTCCCTCTCACTTCCTCTCTGTAAAATGAATAAAATATATTTAAAAATAAAAAAGTAGAGTACATTAATTTAAAAAAAACAAATCAATGTATATATCTAGAACAAAGATAAAATAAACAGAAGTATTATAACAATGTATGATGAACTATTGTATTAAAGGAAATAAAATACACAAAGAATATAACTTAGTCTAAGAATCAGGTAAGAATTTCTCAAAGAGCAGTGAAGTGGCAATTATCAGGATAGTAGATTATGTAATACTATGTAATTAGTTAATTTAAAAGGAAGATATTTACTATGTAATAACTTAAAAAATTCTAGAGTAAATATGACATGAAATGAGACTGGAAAGAAAGGCAGCATTTGCTTAACAGTTGAGGTATTTGTGAGCAATGTGGATTAGTCAGGTGCCTCCAAAAAACAGAACTAGTATGCAAATTAACCCTTATGCTCCCACAAGATGGCTGCCTATGACCAGGCTGGCAGGGGGATTAGTGAGGGATGACCAAATGACTGAACAAGCAGGCTGCATGGGGTGACCAGGCCAACAGGGAGGTGTGAGGGGCAACCAGGCTGGCAGGGGGGTGGCAGTAAGGTGCAATCAGGCCAGTGGGGATGGCAGTAAGAGGCAATCAGGCTGGTAGGGGGGGGCAGTTAGGTTCAACCAGGCCAGAGTGGGGAGGACGAGGACGGGAGGTGCAGTTGAGGGCAACCAGGCCAGCAGGGGGGGCAGTTAGAGGCAACCAGGCAGGCAGGCAGGTGAGTTATTAGGAGCCAGTGGTCCAGGATTGTGAGAGGGATGTCTGAGGGATCCTGGATTGGAGAGGGTGCAGGCTGGGCTGAGGGGACCACCCCACACACACTCTGTGCATGAATTTCATGCACCAGACCTCTGGTATGGAGATAAAGATGGAGGTAGAGGTGGAGATAGAGAAGAGGTAGAGAGAGAAGAGAGAGGCAGAGAGAGAGAGGAAAATAGAGAGAGTTATTTTGAGGAAATGGCTCATGTGATTATGAAATTTAAGAAATCCCATAATCTAACATCTGCAAACTAGAGACCCAGAAAAGCTGGTGGTTTAATTCAGCCTGAATCTGAAGGCCTGAGAACCAAGATATGATGGTTTACATCCCAGTCTGAAAACTAGAGAAGTTAAGATGAGTTGTCCCTACTCAGGCAAGCAAGCAGGAAATGAAAAGGGGTGAATTCTTTTTTTTTCCTGCCTTTTATTCTATTCAGGCTCCCAGTGGACTGGATAAAATCCAGCCACATTAGGAAAGGCAATCTCTGTTACTAAATCCACTGATTCAAATGGTAATCTCATCTGGGAAAACGCTCACAGAAATCCTGTTTAATCTAGGTACCCATTGGCCAGTTAAGTTGACAAATAAAATTAACCATCACACAATGTTTAGGGTTTCACACTATATCCTAAGGGTAATAAGAAGGAAATTAAAGATTTTTTAAGTATTTTTATTAGACTTTATTTATTTATTAAAATTCTTTTAAATCCCTGAAATGTTTTATATAGAGAAGTGCCATAAACATATTTGCATTTATAAAGAACTACAGTGTGGAAAAATGGGTTGGAAGGGAGCAAAAGTGGATACTGGGAAACAGGTCAGTAGGCTAAGGCAAAAGTCAAGTTCTTTTTCCTGGAATAAACCCTACTCCTTGTGGCTGATGTCATATACAGTTGTAAATTCTCATACTGACTCAGAGACCTGAAAAGCCATCAGGTCTATCTGATAACATGTTGGGTTTTCTCCTTTTGTGTGTGTGTAAATATCTTGGTAAGCTCCTGCACCCTTTGTCTTTAAATGTACTCTATACCTTTAATATCTGTTAACATTTTTTCTTCGATCATATCACTCACACTGAAAGCTAGCTACGTAATGGAAATCTAAATAAATCCTTTCACAAGCAAAATTCATACATGCTATATTATTCAACTACAATGCAATAAAATTTTGGAAGTGGGAGTTATTTTAAATTTTAAAAATGAATAGGAAATAGGACTAAATAATTTATTATTATGTTAATTTCTTTTTTATATTAATAGCTGTTTAAAAAGTAAAAAAAGGAATTCTTGTTTTCTGTTCCCCCACCTAAGAACTTAGTCAGGCCTGAGCTGCCTTAACTCAGACAAGTTTGAAAAATCCCACTTAAAGACAACTTAGAGTTATTCAGAATAATTTTCTAAATGTTCCTTAGGAGGAGAGAGAGGTAAAAAGATATGGCAAGTGCTATGGAGTGTGACAATATTCCTAGATGCTGTGGATGAAAAGTGGCCACATACTAACCTGACAACCTCAGGAGTGGCCTACTTTATGGCCTTGCAAACTCAGAGACCTAAAGTAACCACAAAGGATGATCTGAAATTAAAATGTTTCAACTAAAAGCAATTTATGGTGGGTAGTCATGTACTAGGCCAGTATCTTCCTTGACAAAGGTCAATCTTTACCTTAACAGAGCCTATTGTCTTTTTGCATCTATAACATATCTTTGGAATGTCAAAGTAATTTTCCTTTTTTCTGGACCCCTCAAAGCACAGACACTGCTCTTCAGAGATCACAAATCCCCTCGTTATTGAGTTAATTGTTGACTGTTAACTATCCTGCACCCTCCTAAGTAAAAGAAGTGTGTGTCTATCAATTTACTTTTATCTAATCCCAGAGGTTTTTCCTCCCTACCCCACCCCCACTTTGCTTTCTCCCCCCCTCCCTGATCTCTCACCAGTGGACTTCATGTAACCCACTTACATCTCCTCTTTTGATTGTAATGTATAAAACAAGGTGAAAAACTGCCCTTCTCCTGAGCATTATCTCAATCCTTTGAGATTCTGCTTCCTGGTATTTGTCGACAGGTTAGCTCAAATAAACTCACACAAAAATTCTTCATAGATTTGAATGTTTCTTATATTAACAATGCAGAAGAATTAAGAAGTTTGTGGTTTTTACAAATAAAGGGCAAACATAAAGATTGCAAAATCATGATCTCACTCATTCATGGACAATAGAGACCATTATAAACTTTTGAACAATAATAGATGCAGAGGCAGAGCTGCCTCAAACAGATTGTCAAACTGCAGCGGGAAGGCCGGGGAGGGTTGGGGGGCAGGAGGTAGGGGGGTAAGAGATCAACTAAAGGACTTGTATGCATGCATATAAGCATAACCAATGGACATAAGACACTGGGGGATAGGGGAGGCTAGGGGGACTGTCTAGGGCGGGGGGATAAAATGGACACATATGTAATACCCTTTGTAATACTTTAAGCAATAAAAATAAATAAATAAAAAATAAAATAAAATAATTTGTTTTAACTTTTGGAAAATAATCCTGTTTTTAAAAGAGCACTGAATCAAGAAATCAACCAGATGTAATGGAATCATAGAGATTTAAACAATTAAGCTGTAAGTGTGGGCTAAACTCTAGAGGGCCTTTTACAAATATTTTATTTGATATATCTCTGGCACCTTTGTATAACTTGGGGTATATTTGAGAGCTTTAACCCTGAGAATGACTGAAAATTTAATCTCTCTTAAATTCAATAAAATGGAAGATATAATTTTACACTAGTTTTCTAGGGCTGTTATAATAAGGTACTAGAGGCCCATTGCACAAAGATTCATGCAATAGGCCTTCTTTCCCCTGCATGCCAGCACCAGTTTTCCTCTGGCACCCGGAAGGTCTGGCAGACCTTCACTCTGGCCACTGCCTACCATCTTTGCTCTGGACACAGTCTTTGCTGCGGCTGGAGCCTTCAGTCTTTGTTCCTTGCTCCAGCGGGAGTCTTCAGTCTCTGGCCAGAGCTGCTCCTGTAGCTCCTTCTGCTCCCCACCCTCCCCCTCATAGCTTGATCGCTGCTTTGCCTGAAGATCTCGCCACAGGGCTCCTGGGTTCCAGGGGGCCGCCTTGCTTGTGGCCCGGCTTTCCGATCATGATCACGATCACGGGCCGCAGGCAAGGCAGCTCCTGGGTCCCGGGGTGCTGCCTTGCCTGTGGCCTGGCTTTCCAATCGCGATCACGATCACAATCAAGGGCTGCAGGCAAGGCAGCTCCTGGGTCCCAGGGGGTCGCCTTGCCTGTGGCCTGGCTTTCTAGCAGCTCCTGGGGTTGAACACGGGGGCCTGGATGGTGGCTCCCAGTGTCCCACCCTGCCTGCAGTATGCAAATTAGACACAATCTTTGTTGGCGGTTAATTTGCATATCATGCTGATTAGCCAATGGGAGGAGTAGCGAAGGTATGGTCACTTACCATGTTTGTCTATTATTAGATAGGATCACAAACTTGGTGACTTAAAACAACATAAATTCAGTCTTTCATGTTTCTAGAGTCCAGAAATCTGAAATCAAGATATTAATAAGGCCATATTCTTTACACAGGCTCTAGGGAACATTCCTTGCTTGCTTGTTCTAGCTTCTGGTAGTTACTAGCAATATTTGGCTTGTGGTAGCATAACTCCAGTCTCTGCCTCTGTCTTCCCACAGCAACTTTGCTGCATCTCAATGAATAAATCTCCCTCTCTTTTATCTTATAACTAGAGGCCCAGTACATTAAATTCTTGCACTCAGGAGGGGGAATGAGTCGGTCCTTCAGCCTGGCTTGAACCCTCTCGCAGTCTGGGAGCCGTTGAGGGCCTAAGCCGTCAGTCAGACATCCTTAGTGCTGCCACAGAGGCTTCTGGCTGAGCGGTGCTCCCATCGTGGGAGCACACTGACCACCAGGGGGCAACTCCTTCATTGAGCATCTGCGCCCTAATGGTCAGTGCGCATCCTAGCAACTGGTCGTTCCGCTATTGGGCCGATGCTGGCTCTCTGACACTCCCTGAGGGGTCCCAGATTGTGAGAGGATGCAGGCCAGGCCGAGGGATCCCACCAGTGCACACTTGGGGCCAGGGAGGGAAATGGGAGTTTGGCCAGCTGGGGAGGGACAGTGGGATGGCTCCAGGGTATGTCCAGCCCATCTCCCTCAGTCTCAAATGGCCTGACCCCAGCAGAAAACTAACCTACCAGTCGGAGCATCTGCCCTCTGGTGGTCAATGCACATCATAGCTACTGGTTGCCCGGTTGACTGCCTGACCCCTGGTGGTCAGTGCATGTCATAGTGAGCAGTTGAGTGGCCTTAGCATATCATTATCATATTATGCTTTGATTGGTTGAACAGCTGACCAGATGACTGGATGACCGGATGACCAGACACTTAGCATGTTAGGCTTTTATTATATAGGATGATACCTATCACTGTAAGAGTCCGCACCCTAATTTACTGTGGTTTCATTTTAATTTCATTATATCTGCAAAGATCCTATATATGATAAGGTCAAATTCACACATATTATGGGCTTGGAATTCAACATATCATTTTGGGGGACACAATTCAATCCACAAAAAATTTGGATATAAATTTTTTAATGGAAATGATGTGACATTTTCAAAAACACCTGTGTTTGTATAATAAGACATATCATAGGAATTAAAAGTTATGCTAAGTAACTCTCATGTAAAATAGGAAATCAAAATTATGAGTATTTAGAAAAATTAGACCATTAAATATCAAAATTTAAGGGGTTTGGATACAGTTATCATGGAGTAAAATCCATAGCCTCAAAAATATTTATTAAATAAATAAGAATAACCTGGCCAGTGTGGTTCAGTGGTTGAGCACCAACCTATGAACTGGTCATGGTTCAATTCCCAGTCAGAGCACATGCCCAGGTTATGGTTTATATCCCCAGTAGGGGAATGCAAGAGGCAGCCAATCAATGATTCTCTCTCATCATTGATGTTTCTATCTCTCACTTTCCCTTCTTCTCTGAAATCAATAAAAATAAATAAACAAAGAGTGAAAATAATTAAACAAAACAGTCAATTGGAGAATTTAGGAAGAGCACAAGAAAAAGTATAAAGAAAACAGGAGAAAGAAAATTATAGAAAGAAAAACAGAAATTGATGAATTAGAAAACAAAAAAGAATTCTCTGAATTATATACTTGAAAAGACCAATGCAATCAGTTCTGGCTTAATGGTCTGTGTGACCTTGTTCTCAAAATAACCCCACTTTTGGTTGAAAGTTCTGATGTAAAGATAGTCATAGACATACACCCTTCCCTATGATTAAGTCGCCCTTCACAGCAGCAAAACAAAACAAAAACATAGAAAGCCAAATCTTCACAAAAAAATAAGTTCTGATGCTGCTGTGTTAAAGTTTTTAATAATTATGTATTTGAACTTGGTTTCTATAAGTGAAACCCCATGGGACAATGGAGCATGTGCATGAGCAGAAAAGATAGATACAATATGCATGTTCCCTGCTCTTCCTTGCCACACCATCTGCATATAGCATTTGTGGGTGATCCATGAGCATTGAATTCTAGTGGTCTCATAATATGAGACAGTTTAGCAAGACTCCCAGTGAGCACAGGGTAAGCATGTTACACATGTACCTAAGTATGGGAGCTGAAAGCACTGAAAACCTATGCTTTCTGTTTGAACCAAAATTTACTTCAAATGTAGAAAAAATGACAATGGCATTATAAGAAAAAGAGAAACCAATAAATACTACTTTATACTCTCTTACTCATGTTATTTTCCTACATTAGCCAACTAGTTACATTGAAAATGATTTTTTTAAAGTAAATGGAAAGATAAAAGCAACCATAATTTCTTTTCCATTTAGTCCTTCCCACTTATCAGTAAATCTTAGATAGAGAATATCTATAGACTGTGTACATATCAATAAGTGAAACAAAAACAGTTTTGTTAGTTCTATGCAGCATTTTCAGTATTGTGGTAAGTACAAAATATATATGCATGCCTGAACTACAAAAGGCAAATTGTGTAATTTCAGGTATTTCATATATGATTTGAATACTATAATAGTTGCATTTAAAACTGGCATTGCACAATACAAAAATGAACAGTAAAAATCATGCTAGTAGTTTAAAATTTTAATTATCTACACAGAATGACATAAAATTACAAATTCAGAACATTATGACAAGTGAGAAAGAGACTTAGCTCTCCATGTATGCATGATCAGGCAGAAGAGAGGGTGGATGAAATACAAAGTTCCACATGTAACAAATAAATGAAAATATGCATACTGACTTCGGCAGGTGTTGCCCAGTGGTTAAGTGTCAATCAATGAACCAGGAGGTCACAGTTTAATTCCAGATCAGGGCACATACCTGGTTGTGGGCTCGACCCCCCGTAGGGGCATGCAGGAAGCAGCCCATCAGTGATTCTCTCTAATTATTGATGTTTCTATCCCTCTTCCCCCTAATATATATATATATATCATACTGAACCTTATGAATTATAGACTCCTTTTGTTATCCTGCTTCTAGAATTTCTGCAGCCAGGCTGATACGTGCTAGTCAGGTAATTAGATAATTTATCTACAAAAAACGGAAAGATTCTATAGAAAAGTCATTTGAGAGTTTTCCTAATGAAAGATTATTGTACAATCACTGTAATTTAAACTTTGCTGTTTAAAATCCCTGTTCAGTCACACACACACACACACACACACGCGCACGCGCACACACACACACACGCACATACACACACACACAGTTTGTAAGTAGTTCTTTAATGTTTCATTCCTAAATGTAAACCAACAGTGAAAGATAATGAGATGTTCAGGAAGTTTTCCAATATGAACTGCCTCCCTGCCCCCCCAATGGAAGCAAGGTGAAAATATAAAATACAAGAAACAGATAAAACTTCAAAAACATCAATAATTAATATCTTCAAATAATATACTTTACCATTTAAATAATAACAAAATGTTACAAAAAAGGGAAAGAATTGGGGAAAAAGGAAGTTATTGGAATTTAAAAGTAAGCTCACGATTTTTAAAAGTAGAGACAGTGGAAGTTAAAAAAATCAAGGAAATTTCCTAGAAATTTCAATAACACTTATAAAAGTGACATAAATTGAATAATGAGAGATAGGTTATTTTAATTGAAGGGTTGTTTCGAAAAGTACAACAGTTTTTTAGTAAGTAACATAAAATTAAAAACTAAGTAAATAGGATAAAATTATCAACAAAATAAAATGGAAAATTCCACAGACTTAAGGTATGAGTCTCTTAATGGGAAGAACCAACGACGTTTCAACAAAATGATAGTAAAAACAAACAAAAGAAACCTACACCTACAATATTGTGTAATTCCAGAACATTAGATATAAAATAAATGATCCTAAAAGGATTGGGAAACAGAATAGGATCAAAATTCTCAAGTGTAACTAGAAGCCAGAAGAAAATGAAACAATGCCTTTTAAAATTCTGAGCAGTCACAGAGGGAAGGGAGGAAGGGGAATGGGAAAAAATTAACCAAAGAACTTATATACTTACTAGAGGCCCAGTGCACAAAAATTCGTGCACTTGGGGGGTCCCTCAGCCTGGCCTGTGCCCTCTCGCAGTTTAAGACCCCTTGGGGGATGTCCACCTGCCGGCTTAGGCCTGCTCCCCTGCTGATCAGGCCTAAGATGGCAGTCAGACATCCCTCTGGCAGCCCGGGAGCCCTTGGTGGATGTCCATCTGCCAGCTTAGGCCCACAGTCAGACATCCTTAGCACTGCTGAGGAGGTGAGAGAAGTTCCTGCTACTGCTGCTGCACTCGTAGCTGTTAGCCTGGCTTGTGGCTGAGCGGGACTCCCCCTGTAGGCTCCTGCATTGAATGTCTGCCCCTCGGTGGTCAGTGCATGTCATAGCAACTGGTCATTCCTGGTCATTCTGCTGTTAGGGTTAATATGCATATTACCTTTTTTTTATATATAGTATATGCCTATATGTATAACCCATGGACACAGACAATAGTGCTATGAAGGCCTGGGGAGAGGGACAGGAACTGGTTGGAGGAGGTTAATGAGGGAAGAAAAGACAGACATATGTAATACTTTCAACAATAAAGATAAATTTAAAAATAATAAAAAAAATTCTGAGCAAATATTTTCCCTCTAATAAGTACCGCACGCTAACCGATTGCGCCACTGGAGCTCCAATATTTTCCCTCTAAATCAAGTTTATAAATAATATGATTTTCAAACATGCAATGGCTCAAAACTTTACCTTCCCCATGTTTTTTTTTTTCCACAGATAGCTACTGGTAAATTTTCTCTAACAAAATGGGTGAGTAAACAGGATACTCATGAGACTCAGAAAACTTAAAGTACAACATAGGGGATAAACAAGAGTACTTCTAGGATAACAAATCTTCAGTATACCGAGAAAGAAAGCAATCATTGTGGGATGGAGAAGAATGGAAGGATTAAGCAGAAAAGGTCACCAAGGAAACAATAGAAATGCTAGATTCAACAATGTTTTTGGTTGTTTAGAAAATAATATTGATGGGCATTTCACATATGTGTTGGAACACTTAGTAAGAATTAGCAAATGAGAAAACAAAATAACTGTATGAAAATTCAAAAGCATAATAAAAGAATATTCATAGTATACTGGCTGGCTTAGCAGTTAATAATGTTAAGGTCAGCAATAATATAAACACTGAAATTTTATTAAAATTAAAACTAAATTTGGAAGATGAAAATATTTGAGTTGTATTATAGAGTTAAATGTTTCTATGCTGTAACTAGAAATAAATACATAATTTATAGAATCATTGGAAATATAAAGGCATGAGAATATTCCTTTGAAATATGGAGGCCATAATATGAGAAATAGCATAAATAGTTTAAAATTATTCTATCTGGGGAATAGGGCTAAGAAGTGGGGACATTTTTGTCAGAATACTGTTTTACTTCACTAAAAGCCATTAGTACAATGTGACTTAAAAGACTTACATGCATGGATTATCCTGATCAAATAAATGTTAATTCAAAAAATTAAAAAGAATAAAAATTATCAACACTTTTAAAAAATAAAAATTGATATAATGCACTATTTTATCAGGAAATATATGACCAAGTTAACAACAGAAAATGTACAAAAATATATCAATACCCATGAAAAAAGTTGAAAGGTTCTCAAAGAATGTCCCCCAAGAGTGACAATAGATTCCATTGTTGTTATTATGCAGCCTCTTCAAACTTCAATGTAAGAGACACTCTTATTTTGTATAAAATGTTTCAGAGTAAAGGACAAAAAAAGATAGAAAGCTCAGAATTATTTTTATGAAGCTGTTATTTCTGATATATATACTATCACAAAAAGAATGAAAAAACTAATACTTTTCACTAATAAATATAACATGAAAATCCCTAATATCTAACAAATAAATCAAGTCATATGTTAATAAAAAAATAATATATCACGACTGAACTCATTTTATCACATGAAATGACAGATACTTTATAATTAGAAATTATTTTTTAAATTTATCTTTCTAGTTTAACCTAGTTTGTATATTGTTTTATTCAAATACTAAAGAACCATATGATTTTTGACAGTTGCTAGAGGGCATTTATTGGATAAATTTCAACACCAATTTCTGATTAAAACACATTTTTAGTTAAGTGAAATTGGAGATAACTTCTTTAACTTGTTAAGAATGTATAAGTGATGCTCTGGCTGAGTAGCTTAGTTGGTTAGGGCATCATTCTGATATGTCAAGGTTGAGGGTCAGATCTCTGGTCAGGGCACATAGAAGAAGAAACCAATGAATGCATAAATACATGGAATAACAAATTGATGTTTCTCTCTCCCCTTTCCATCTATCTCTAAAATCAATTTAAAAATGTATAAGTTGTATTAGTAGATATGTGTCATGCTTAATGATGACATAGAAGAGCAGGTATGTAAAATTAAGACATGTGCAGCCATTCCCTATTTCACATTAATGAAATTAATTCAACTATAAAAATCCTTTTTACACCTGAGTCACAATGGACTTACAATTCTTCCTAAATCCAGTATTCCAGGTAGACATAAACAGTATATAACATTTTCCACAAAAGATAAATTTATTTAATCTATTAGAGCACTAAGAGCATTCCTATCAATGTCTAGGACTAAAAATGGTACCTATATACCACAAGACTTATTTAACTTATTTAATGAATTACTCTACATAAAATAATAATCCTATATAATAAAAACCTAATATGCTAAGTGTCTGGTCATCTGGTCCTCCATTCAACCAGTCAAAGTGTAATATGCTAATGATATGCTAAGGCTGCTCAACTGCTCACTATGATGTGCATTGACCATCAGGTGGCAGATGCTCTGACCGGTAGGTTAGCTTACTGCTGGGGTCCAGCCAATCAGAACTGAGTAAGATGGGCCAGACATGCCCTGGAGCCCTCCTGTGGTCCCTCCCCGGCTGGCCAACCTCCCATGTCTCTCCCTGGCCCCGATTGTGCACCGGTGGAGTCCCACAGCCTGGCCTGTGCCCTCTTGCAATACAGGACCCCTTGGGGGATGTCAGAGAGCCGGTTTCAGCCCATTCCTGCAGGCCAGGCCTAGGGACCCTACTGGTGCACGAATTCATGCACTGGGCCTCTAGTCAAATATAATATTCTCAGTTAATCAGAACTAATATTCCAGTTTAATATAAATAAATGAATAGAAATTGCATACATGTACAAACTTTCTTCAAAAGTAAACTCAATATTGCAAAAATTACATATTATATATTATTGAGATTTTCAAAAGGATTGCAGGGAGTTCAAGAAGCCTGTCAAAATAATTTTAATATCCATTTATAATAGATAAGCAAGTACAGCATAAAATATTTAAAACAACAGTAAGAACATAAGACTTACATTGATCAATATTACCTATAAAAGTGAAATAATTAAAAGAAAATAGAACTCTTGCTAGAACAGAGGGCTATTGAGCACAAAAGCTAATATATGGTTCAAGAACATGAATCTGTATTTGATTAAGATTAAACTGGCATTTTATTTTTTTTAATTTAAATTATTTGTTACTTAAAGTATTATATATATATTTCTCTTTTTTCCCCTATTGACCTCTCCCCAGCCACTCCTACCCTCCAGCACATGCCCTCATCTCCCTACTATCTGTGTCCATTGGTTTTGCTTATATGCATGCATACAAATCATTTGGTTGATCTCTTATCCCCTCTCCCATCCTCCCCTGGTTTCCTTCTGAGCTTTGACAGTCTGTTTCATGCTTCTGTGTCTCTGGATCTATTTTTGTTCACTATAGTCCACAAATGAGTGAGAACATGTGATATTTATCTTTCTCTGACTGGCTTATTTCACTTAACATAATGCTCTCCAGCTCCATCCATGCTGTTGCGAATGGTAAGAGTCCCTTCTTTTTTACAGCAGCATAGTATTCCATTATAGATGCACCACTGTTTGTGAACCTACTCATTTTCTGACGGCATTTAAGCTGTTTCCTAATCCTAGTTATTGTAACTTGTGCTGCCATATTCTTGGGGTGCATATATTCTTTCTGATTGGTGTTTCTGACTTCTTGGGATATATTCGTAGAAGTGGGATTGTTGGGTCAAATAGGAACTCCATTTTTAGTTTTTTGAGGAAATGCCATACTGTTTTCCACAGTGGCTGAACCAGTCTGCATTCTTTTTTCTTCACATCCTTGCCAGCACTTGTCATTTGTTGATTTGTTGATGATAGCCATTCTGGCAGGTATGAGATGATACCTCATTGTCGTTTTGATTTGAATCTCTCTGATGATTAAAATGGCTTTTTAATTCATTGGGAAAACAACAATATTTTACATTTAGGGTCCATTCAGTTATTATTGTACCTACTCAACTCTGCCATTGTATAGAAAAATTAGCCATAGATAATACATCAACAAAATGAGTGGGCAATATTCTCATAAAGCTTTATTCATAAAAACAGTCAACAGAGACCAGGAGTGGAAATGTCAGAGTAGGGAATTTCAAGGATCCATTACTCCAAAGAAATATTGAAAAATCTGCCAAAACTGTTTGAATCACCTTTGTTGAAACTCTGAAAAATAGTCGAAGGCCTGACCAGTTTGGCTCAGTGGCTAGAGCATCGGCCTGGGGACTGAAGAGTCCCATGTTCGATTCCAGTCAAGGGCATGTACTTTGGTTGTGGGCACATCCTCAGTAGGGGGTGTGCAGGAGGCAGCTGATCGATGTTTCTCTCTCATGGATGTTTCTAACTCTCTACCCCTCTCCCTTCCTCTCTGTAAAAAATAAATAAAATATATTAAAAAAATAATCAAAGGTTTATAGCAACAAAGTAAATGGCGAATCAAGAAAAAGTCAATTGAAACACAGTAGGAGAGCTTTATACTGTTTTAACTTGCCTTGCCTCACTTCTGTCCCTATATTTCACTATCTTAAAGAAACAGCTAATGTTTCCAGTATGAGTTCATGGTTCTGGAACAAGGTAGATCTTGTTCTCAAAATTAAATTGGTTAGTTTTGGCTTGCTGAGGACTACTTGGGGGAAGAGGTCTAATTAAATGCACCAAAAAGCTATAATGAAATAATTTTAAAAATAGGTATAATACAGAAAAATACAGAAGCAAAATGGCAGAAATAAAACTAAATGTAGTTACTCTATTCAAAAGTCATAGGTTGGCAGAATAGAATAAAAGTATGATAAAAAAAATATGATCAATCTATATGGTGTTTACAAGAGGATCATTTTAGATCCAAACAATTAGTTTTAATGAAAGGATGGTTAAAGGTATGACATAAAAATTATAACCAAAAAAGAGCTTGGGTGGCTATACTAAATTATTACAATGGCCAAAGAAAGACATTATATATTGATAAAAGGATCAATCTTTCAAAGAGATATAACTTTATAAACTTAAACATACCTAACCTAGACCCTTGTAATATATGAAGCAACGATTGTCAGAATTGAATAGAGAAATAGACAATTCCACAACAGTTGGAGATTTCAATAACACACTTTCAATACAGGATGAAACAACGAAAAAAAGATCAATGAGGAAACAGAAGACTTGACAACACTATAAATCAACTAGACCTATGAGATAATACATTTCACCCAACAACAGTAGAAAACACATTCTTTTAAAGTACACATAGAATAGTCTTCAGGATAAACCATATGTTAGGCCATAAAACAGGTCTCAATATATTTACAAAGACTAAAATCACACAAAATATTTTTGTCAACAATGTAATGAAACTAGAAATCAACAACAAAAGGGAAACGGAATTTCACAAACGTGTGTAAATAAGCAGGATACTCTCAAACAATTAATAGACCAAAGGAGACATAACCAAGGAAATTAGAAAATGCATTTTGATTAATGAAAATGAGAACAGAACATATATAATCATATGGAATGTAGCTAAAGCAGTGTGCAGAGAAAGATTTTAACTGCAAATGGCTATATTAAAAAATGTCAAATCAATAACTTAACTTTATACCTTAAACCAGAGAAAGAAAAGCAAACTAAAGCAAAGCTATTAGCCAAAAAGTAATAAGGACTAGAGTGGAGAATAATGACACAGAAAAGAAAATCAATAAGAAAAAGAACAAAAATAAAATTTGGCTCTTTGATAAGACAAACAAAATTGACATACCTCTACTTTTACTGAACAAAAAGAAAGGTAAGACACCTAGATTATTAAAATGAGTAATGAAATTTTGGTCATTACAGAAACAAAACTGTTTTAAAATGTTAAAATTATAAATTTTGTTATGTGTATTTTACCGCAATAAAAATATCTTATAACATGTCAAGTGTAAATACCAGCTATTACTGTCCATAGGATGAGCACTTTTCAATGGAAATAAATTTTAAAAATGGGTTTTTGAAATTATAGGTGTTTGCTTTTCCTGCATTTTAAGCATATAAAATAATGTGATATTTAGATTTTAATCAAATGCTTAGAGATATTTTATTTTATTTTTATTTAAATATATTTTTATTGATTTTTTACAGAGAGGAAAGGAGAGAGATAGTCAGAAACATCGATGAGGGAGAAACATTGATCAGCGGCCTCCTGCACATCCCCCACCGGGGATGTGCCTGCAACCCAGGTACATGCCCTTGACCGGAATCGAACCTGGGACCTTTCAATCCGCAGGCCGAGGCTGGGACCTTTAGAGATATTTTAATGTTTTAATCAATTAATGCTTTTGTACATTTAACTTTATAAATACATATATTAATAAAAATAGGCAGAGGTCAGATTTAGCCTGTGAATCATGCTAAGTTAAACCCTGATTAACAAGATAAATGCATGATTTATGGAAAGAAAACAATAAAACTTTATTGAAAAACAAGAACTATGTAAACTGTTAATACAGTCAAGTACACGAAGGTTTATAATTTTAAATTTTCAATTTCCTACCCAAAGGAAATGACTTAGTATAGGCCACTAAGCTAGAAAGTTGTAGAACTAAGACCACACCTACCCAAACTGACAAATGCATAAATGTAATTTTATTTTTTAAGAAAACACTATAAAATGGTTTGGTCAGTTGTGATTATCTTAAACCAGAAAAAGAAAAGCAAACTAAAGCAAAGCTACTAGCCAAAGCTAATAAGCTATAAAATTAATAGAAAACTTCAGTTTTAAACATTATGAAAACCAAGAATTCTAGCATTAAAAGAAAATTCTGAACAAAATGTTGCAAAGGTTTATATTAAAATAGCTGAACTTACAAAGAAGTAAACATACTTTTGAATGAACAAAACGAAAGAGGAATATGAAAAGCTGATGAAAAAAGATTTTCAATTGAGTAAATCTCAGGCAGTAGGAATTATAAAATTAAAATATCACCATTTTACAACCCCTAATGGAAAACAAATTTGGGCAATGATCATCATTGGGAAGTTTACAATGAGAGAATTAGACTTTCATCACCTGAATTTATGAATAAATTTTAGTACCACTAAAAGTGATATATTCTGAGATTATGTGCTTCCTGCAATGATGCAATATATACCCTATTTTTCTGTGTATAAGGCACTATTTTTTTCTAAAATCATTAGACTGAAAATCAAGGGGCATCTCACACACGGAAGTCAGCCAAGGAGGGAGCCTCATGGGTGATAGCTGCCCATACCTTGTCAAACAGGCTTCCTCCAATCATGAGCCTTATTGTTACTGATGTCAGCTGATGCCGTAATTGGAGGTTGAGGTGGAGAGTGTGCAGATGCAACAGGGACTGGAGCATTCTGAGGCCATAAAGATGTCAAAAAAATAAAAATATAAATACCGGTAAGCGATTGTCTTACTCTGTAAAATTCAAACTGAATGTAATCAGCTATGCAAAGGAGAATGGAAATAGAGCTGCAGAGAGAATCTGGACCTCCTCCCACTGAGTGTATGATCAGAGAATGGAAAAAACTGGAAGAACAACTCTTCAAGTTTCCAAAAAAGAAGAAGGCCTTAAGAGGAAAACCAGCAAAAATGTTTAAAATGTTGATTTCTTAATTTTGGGTTGTAAAAGTGGTGGGCGTCATATACCTGGGGGAGTCTTATACAAGAAAAATAGGTAAGTATTGAATCAAATATAGAATATGGACCATTCTACAGGATAATCTGATTTCATAAATAAATAAATAGGAAAAAATTCGGATGAGTATCTGACTTGGTCCAATTTAAGGGAGACTTAAAGAGATGTAAGCCAATAAAAATTATCTTCAATGAATAGGCATTGCATGAATCCTGATGAAAACATAGCAACTGTAAAACAACAAAAATGCAGTCAAGGAAATTTCAATAAGAACATGGGTTTAAATAGTATTAAGAAATTAGTGTTAATTTTGTTGTCATTTTGGCTATGTAAAAGAAAAAAAATCTACCCTTTTGGTTTTGTTTTAATTAGAGATACATACTCAAGTACTTAAGTGGGGGGATCAATGACATCTCAGATTTGCTTTACAATACTCTAGCAAAAAAAAAAAATGACAAAAGGGGGGTAGATAGGAAAAGTATAGCAAAATGTTGGTTGTTGAAATTGTGTGGTGTTACCTAAGAATTTTTATAACTCCACATTTGCATTTATGTAAAAAATGTTCTCATAAAAATTATATGAAATACATTAAAGAAGAAAATTAAAACATGAAATAAGACACTTTATTTTAAAAATACTAGGCAGATAAAATATAAAGAGGCACTGGTATTGAGAGAGATATGGAAGACTGAGATGATAAAATAATAGTCATTTTGGACATCAGGAGATTTATAGTTAAGATAGCAGCATAGCTAAATGAGGTGCTTGCCTCCTCCCACAACCACGTCAAAATTACAACTAAACTTAGAGCAACCATCATTCAGAACCACCTAAAATTGAGCTGAATGGAAGTCTTACAACTATAGAACTAAAGAAGCTACATTGAGACTGGTAGGAGAGGTGGAGATGCAGAATGGGCTGGTCTCACACCCACAGGTATGTGGCATGTGGTGGATAAAAATTGAGAGAGATTCCTCAGCTGTAGAGGTTCCCTGAGGAGTGAGAGGTCCCAGTCCCACACCAGACCCCCAGCCCAGTGTTCCACTCCAAGAAGAGAAATCTGCTTAACTTCTGTCTGTAACAACCAGCAGGAATTGAGGCCGAAGAACCCTGAGAGCTGCTGGAATCCAAGGAAGTTCCCCTTAAAGGGCCTGTGCACAGACTTACTCAGAGTCCCTCCCTCTTAGCTCCAGTTTTGGGGTAGGAGCTTGAAAGTCACCAGAGACATACAGAGATGAAATGAATTGTTTAGTATCAGGGTGAGAGCTGGAGGGGCAGAAGTACTATTGTTCCTTTGATGAGCCCTCCCCACCGCAGAGCAAAGAGAAAGGCACCATATCTGAGACTCAATCAACTTGGCTCACACTCCTTACCCTGGTATTTCCCTGAGGCCCTTCCCCACCCAACTTTTGGGCCCACCTAAGCTATTTCCAGTAGCTTTCCCATAGGGATGGCCAGTCTTGGCTCATGCTTCAGATTTTCCTAAAATCTCTCAAACAAGCAGCATCTGGCCTCAGTGTGTCCCATATGTCATGCTCAGTGGTCCTAGGGCACTAGCAGCAGCCGGTCTTGGTTCTCAGCTTGGCCTCACCTGGGTACCTTCAAGTCCAGCTCAAGAAGCAGCCATCTGCAGATCGCTTTTTAGTTTATGCCTGGTGGCTCCAGGAAGAACACAGGCAGTGGCTGACCTTGGCCTGCATCTCCTGGGATGCTCCAGAGCCAGCATATCCAGTAGACAGCTTCAAACCATATCAAAGCACCACTATCCAATCACCGCTGTACATAACACACTGAAGGATGAACTCAGTGGATACCAGAGCCCTGCTAAGGTAAGCTCTGCTCTGTGCAGTGGGTCCCTCCACAGCTGATTCTCCAAGGTTGTTGGAGGTCAGTGGTCAGTGTTCACATCCAGTCCTTGCAGCTTATAGGCCTGGGTAAATCCTTCCCATTGATATACCAACAGCCAATAGCAATCAAGACTCAACTACAACAGGAGGGTATACAGGCCACATGAGGGGAACACCTTGAGGGCCCAGCTGGGGTGGTGGGGAAGGCTGTACTACTACTGGACCCTCAAGACACCTACTACATTAGACTACACTATCAAGCCTGGGAGATGTTGCTGCTCTACCTAATACAAACACAGGGAGGCAGTCAAAATGAGGAGACAAAGTGACATGGCCCAAATGAAACAATAGAACAAAACTCCAGAAAAAAAAATAAACAAAATGAAGATAGGAAATCTACTAGATGTAGAGTTAAAAACACTGTTAAGAATGATCAAGGAACTTAATGAGGACCTTAACAGCATAAAAAGAACCAGTTAGAAATGAAGGCTACAGTGATTGACATAAAGAATAATTTATAGGGAATCAACAGTATAGTAGATGAAGCTTAGAATCAAATCAGTGATTTGGAATATAAGGAAGCAAAAAAAAAAACAAAAAACACCCAATTAGAACAGCAGAAAGAAAAAAATAATCCAAAAAAAAAAGATGAAGATAGTGTAAGGAGCCTCTGGGACAACTTCAAGCATACCAACATTTGCATCATAGGGGTTCCAGAAGGAGAAGAGAGAGCTCAAGAAATTGAAAATATTTGAAAAAATAATGACAGAAAATTTCCCTAATTTGGTGCAGGAAACAGGCATACAAGTCCAGGAAGCACAAATAGTTCCAAATAAGATGAATACAAATAGACCCACACCAAGAAACATCCTAATTAAAATGCCAAACATTAAAGACAAACAGAGAATCTTAAAAGCAGCAAGATAAAAGCAGTTAGTTACCTACTGGGCCCTTGAGATGTGGCCCTATATGGGCTGTAACCCTCCTTTTGTAGTTTAGTTTTGATTGCTGTTGGCATATCAATGGGAGGGATTTACTCAGGCCTTTCAGTTATAAGGACTGGATGTGAACACTGACCACTGACCTCCAACCACCTTGGAGAATCAGCTGTGCAGGGACCCACCACACAAAGCAGGACTCTAAGACTGTCAGCTGTTTTCTCAACAGAAACTTAACAGGCCAGAAGGGATTGGCAATATATATTCAAAGTAATGTAAAGCAAGAACCTATAACCAATACTACTCTATCCTGCAAAACTTTCATTTAGAATCTAAGAACAGATAAAGAGCTTCCCAGACAAGATAAAGCTAAAGGAGGTGTTCATCACCACAAAACCAGTATTATATGAAATGTTAAAGGGTCTTATTTAAGAAGAAGGAAAAAGATAAAAATATGAACAATAAAATATCAATAAATACATATCTATCAACAATTGACTCTGCAAAAAAAAATGAACAAGTAGGACAGAATCAGACTCGTAGATACGGAGAACTTTTTGTTGGTTGCCAGATGGGAGGGGGGGGTGAAGAAGGGATTAAGACATACAAATTGGTTGTTACAGAAGAGTTATGGGGATGTAAAGTACAGCATAGGGAATATAGTCAATAATATCCTAATAACTAGGCATGGTGCTGGATAGGTGCTGAATTTATTGGGATGAACATGTATTAAGTTATATAATGTTTTATCTTCACTGTTTTGGTATCAGTATTATATTGGCCTCCTAGAATCTATTAGGAAGTATTGCCTCTTCCATATTTTGGAGAGTTTGACAAGGATAGGTTTTAAATATTTGAACATTTGGTAGAATTCACTGGTGAATCCATCTATCTGGTCCTGAACTTTTATTTTGGGGGAGGTTTTTGTTGGCTGTTTCAGTTTCCTCAATACTGATCGGTCTATTTAGATTTTTCAATTCTTCATGATTTATTCTAGGAAGGTTATATAATTCTATGAACATATCTATTTCTTCTAGATTATTGAATTTGGTGATATATAGTCTTTCATAGCATTCTAGTATGATCCTTTGTATATCTATGATGTCTGTGGTGAATTCTCTCTCATTTCTGATTTTGTTTATATGGATCTTTTCCTTTTTATCCTTAGTGAGTATAGCCAGGGATTTGTCAATTTTATTAATCTTTTCAAGGGACCAGCTCTTTGTTTGGTTCATTTTTTGAATAGTCATTTTGTTCTCTATTCCATTCAGTTCTGCTCTAATTTTTTATAATGTACTTTCTTATGCTGACTTTGAGTTGCTTTTTTTCTTCTTTCTTTTGTTCTTTAAGATGTAATGTTAGGTTTTTACGTGGGGTTTCTCTTGTTTCTTGAGATAGGCCTGTAATGATATAGACTTCCCTCTTATTACAGCTTTTGCTGCATCCCAGAGGTTTTGATATGTTTTATTATCATTCTAATTTGTCTCTATATATCTCTTGACCTCACCTTTTATTTCTTCTTTGACCAAGTCATTTTATAGCAGTATATGTTTTTTAATCTACACCTATTTGTGGGTGTCTTTACTTCCTTTTTGCAGTTGATTTCTAATTTCAAGGCATCATGGTTAGAGAATATGCTTGGTATAATTTCAATTTTCTTGAATTTGTTGATGCTAGTTTTGTCACCCAACATATGGTCTATATTTGATAATGTTCCATGTACACTGGAAAAGAATGTATAATCTGATATCTTGGGATAAAAGATTCTGTAAATGTCAATTATGTCCATTTGATCTAGTGTTTCATTTAAGGCTGATATTTCTTGAATTTCTGTTTGTTTGATCTGTCTAGAGCTGTCAATGGAGTATTAAGGTCCCCAATTATGATTGTGTTTTGCTATATTTCTCCTTTTAGATCTGTGAGTAGTTGTTATACATACACTGAGTGCCCAGATTATTATGACCACCCCATTAGTACTTCGTTGGGCCACCTTTTGCCTTCAATACTGCAGTGATTCTTCTTGGCATTGACTCCATGAGATGTTGAAAGGTGATGTGAGGAATCTGACACCATGATTAATAGCACTGTCCAGTTCCATGAGATTCGATGGTTGTGGAACCATCTGCCTGATGGCTCTTTTAACTTTGTCCCACAAATGCTCAATTGGATTGAGCTCTGGTGATTGTTGGGGCCACCTAAGCAAGGTAAATTCTCCCTCATGTTCTTGAAACCACTCTTGCACAATATGAGCACCATGGCATGGCGCATTGTCTTGTTGGAAGAAGCCATCTCCATTGGGATAGGCCATCAACATGATAGGATGAAATTGATCAGCAATGCTACTTAGGTATGTTGTGCTATTCAGACGTTGTTCCACATGAATTAAAGGGCCCAAATAATGCCAGGAAAACATGCCCCAAACCATAACACTGCCCCCAGCAGCTTGAAGGGTTGTACTCATGCATGTGGGGTGCATGCTTTCATGCTGTTTCCACCAAATTCTCACCCTGTCATCTGCATGATGAAACTAGAAACGTGATTCATCGGACCACATGACTTTTTTCCAATGCACAACTGTCCAATCCTTGTGTTCCTGTGCGAATTGGAGACGTTTTATCTTGGTAACTGCAGACAGAAAAGGTGTTCGAACAGGTCTTCCGCTGCTTTGCTGATACTCGCTCCATGGCTTGAGTGTCAACAATCATTCCACGTTCAAAGGCTGTTAAATTGCATTGTTTACCCATATCTTCAGAAAAAAAATCACTTCTACTGTCATGGTAAACAACCTACTTCCCTATTTATAATGGCCTGGCCCTCTAGCAACTTCAGCGTGAAATTATAGCTAATTTGCCTACAAACATCAGGTGGTCATAATAATCTGGCCACTCAGTCTATATATAAAGAAGTGTTATGTTTTTAATAAATGGTGCTGGGAAAACTGGAAAGTCACATGCAAATGAATAATACTGGATTACAGTTTGTCCCCATGTTCAAGAATTAATTCAAAATTTTACAAAGACCTAAATATAAGACCTGAAATAATAAGTTATGTAAAAGAATATATAGGCACCAAACTTGTAAACCTTAGTCATAGAGATCATTTTATATATGAACTTGACCCCAAAGGAAAGGGAAGTAAAGACAAAAATAAATGAATGGGACTATATCCATCTAAAAAGCTTCTGCACAGCAAAAGAAACTGACAACAAAATAAAAAGGCACCCAACCAGATGGGAAGATGATAGTTGCAATAGCTCTGACAAAGGTGTAATTTCCAAAATTATAAAGAATTCATAAATCTCAACATCAAACAAACAACCCCATCAAAAAGTGGGCAGAGGTCCTGAAAATGCACCTCTCCCAAGAAGACATGTGAACAGCCAATAGATATATGAAAATATATTTAACCTCACTGTCAATTAGGGAATGCAAATCAAAACTATAATGAGATATCACCTCATACTAGTTAGAGTGGCCATTATAAACAAGATAAGTCTAAAGAGTATTGTAAAGGTTATGGCAAAAGGAACCTTCACTCATTGCTGGTGGGAATGCAGACTGGTACAACTTCTATGGAAAGCAATCTGTCAATTCCCCCCAAAATTGACAATAGAACTACCGTAAAACCTAGCAATCACCCAGTGGGGTATATACCTGAAAACACTGAAATCACCTATTTGCAAAGATATATGCACCCCTTTGCTCATTGTAGGATTATTCATGGTGACCAAGACATGGAAACAACCAAAGTGTCTTTCAATAGAGGACTGGATAAAGAAGTACTACATAGGCAGAATGGAATACTACTCAGCCCTAAGAAAGGATGAAATAGCACCATTTGCAACAACATGGATGGACCTTCAGAACATTATGCTAAGTGAAATTAGTCAGTTAGAAAACTCTAAGAACTATATGATTTCACTCATATGTAGGATATAAAACTGAAACTCATGAATACATTCAGCAGTGTGATGGTTACCAGAGGGAAGGGGATGGGGGTAGAATGAGTTCTAATATAGGGTGACAGGATTTGATTTGACTTTGGTGGTGGGCAAATGGTACAATATATAGATCTTGTAACATAGAAACACACACTGAAACCTATATGTTCATGTTGACCAATGTCACCCCAACAAATTTAATTTTAAAAAAGTTATGTAGGAGAACCAAGATGGCGGCATAGGTTAACGCCGGAGTTTGCTGCTTTGAACAACTACTTCAAAAGTGAAACTAAAAGACGGAACGGACATCACGCAGAACCACAGGAACACTGGCTGAGTGGAAGTCCTACAACTAGGAGGAAGGAGAAACGCATACGGACACTCAGAGGAGGCGCAGTGCTGAAGTCAAATTCTGAGGTGCAGAGTGCGCGGAGCGGGCTGGCGGCGGAGGGCGCGGTTGGCGTTTTCAATCGGGAGGGAGTCGCAGACTCTGAGCTCCAGATACAGGCGAGTCTTTAGGGACCCAGACTCAAACGGGAGAAGCGGGACTGTCTGGCTTCGGTCAGAGTGAGTGCAGCTTTCTCTCCCAGCTTTGCAGCGGGTGCTGGAACTCAGAGAGGCAGAGCCCCTGGGGACAGGACTGAGAGCCGCCATAACTGCTCTCTCTGGCCCACGCTGTTGATCCTGTTCGACCCGCCCTGCCCAAGCCCTGCACAGAGGCATTTGCCGGATAGCCTCAGGCAAAGGCTAGATTAGCACCTCCCTAGAGGACAGAAGTTCTCTCACTGCTGACACAGCTGATTCTCATAGCCACTTGGCCTGGAGGTCAAACCCTCCCTGGTATTAGCTACAACAATCAAGGTTTAACTATAAGACTGCGAACAAAGACCACTAGGGGGTGCACCAAGGAAGCATAAAAAAATGCGGAGACAAAGAAACAGGAAAAAATTGTCAATGGAAGATATAGAGTTCAGAACCACACTTTTAAGGTCTCTCAAGAACTGTTTAGAAGCCCCCGATAAACTTAATGAGATCCACAAGAAAACTAATAAGACCCTCGATGTTATGTTGGGGAACCAACTAGAAATTAAGCATACACGGACTAAAATAACGAATATTATACAGACTCCCGACAGCAGACCAGAGGAGCGCAAGAATCAAGTCAATGATTTGAAATGCGAGGAAGCAAAAAACACCCAACCGGAAAAGCAAAATGAAAAAAGAATCCAAAAATGCGAGGATAGTGTAAGGAGCCTCTGGGACAGCTTCAAGTGTACCAACATCAGAATTATAGGGGTGCCAGAAGATGAGAGAGAGCAAGATATTGAAAACCTATTTGAAGAAATAATGACAGAAAACTTCCCCCACCTGGTGAAAGAAATGGACTTACAGGTCCAAGAAGCGCGGAGAACCCCAAACAAAAGGAATCCAAAGAGGACCACACCAAGACACATCATAATTAAAATGCCAAGAGCAAAAGACAAAGAGAGAATCTTAAAAGCAGCAAGAGAAAGAAACTCAGTCACCTACAAGGGAGTACCCATACGACTGTCAGCTGATTTCTCAACAGAAACTTTGCAGGCCAGAAGGGAGTGGCAAGAAATATTCAAAGTGATGAATAGCAAGAACCTACAACCAAGATTACTTTATCCAGCAAAGCTATCATTCAGAATTGAAGGTCAGATAAAGAGCTTCACAGATAAGGAAAAGCTAAAGGAGTTCATCACCACCAAACCAGGATTATATGAAATGCTGAAAGGTATCCTTTAAGAAGAGGAAGAGGAAGAAAAAGGTAAAGATACAAATTATGAACAACAAATATGCATCTATCAACAAGTGAATCTAAAAATCAAGTGAATAAATAATCTGATGAACAGAATGAACTGGTGATTATAATAGAATCAGGGACATAGAAAGGGAATGGACTGACTATTCTTGGGGGGGAAAAGGGTGTGGGAGATGCGGGAAGAGACTGGACAAAAATCGTGCACCTATGGATGAGGACAGTGGGTGGGGAGTGAGGGCGGAGGGTGGGGCGGGAACTGGGAGGAGGGGAGATATTGGGGGGGGAAAAGAGGAACAAATGTAATAATCTGAACAATAAAGATTTAATAAAAAAAATAAAAAATAAAAAATAAAAAAAGTTATGTAATGTCTGGTGACTAAGATGTACAAAAATATATATAAGAAAAAAATAAATTGTTTTTTTGAAAAATACATTGTGAAAAGCAAGAAAGAAAATGAGGGAAAGAAAATAAAAAAGTAACATTGTTTGAGAATTATTGAAAATTAGTACAAGACTTATATACTCAGATATATTTATCAAAATGATACCAGCTGCAAGGATATATTAGTACATAGTACATAGCTGCCACAACACTCTGTTAGTAACTACTGCCCTAGTATCTTACTTTTATAGTCATTACAACATTGTCAATTGGTGGCACACAATCATACTCAATACACATTGATTAAATTTGTGAATAAATAGACACATTTAGATAAATAGTCAACCAAATCCAAATTTTAAAGAGTTTTATTATCTTTTCACAAATCCTATTTTCTGTATTTCCCCTGACTAATAAATTATATATATATTATTGTTCTTGTTAAAACAATGAGAATAAAGTATTAGCTATAAAAACTAGTAATACATTTTCAAAAATATGTTTATATTGATTTTATAGGAGAAAGAGGGAGATGGAGAGGAGAGGGAGAGGGAGAAAGATCAATGTGAGAGAAAAAGATTGATCAATTTCCTTTCATGCGCACCTGAACCTGAGACTGACTCACAACCTGTGTATATGTCCTGACTCGGAATCTAACTAGTGACCTTTTGTTGAACAGGATAATGCTCAACCAACTGAGCCACATAGGCCAGGGAAGAAACTAATAATATTGAAACTGTTTATGATTCATTGTTTTTATATCAAATTATGAGTTGTTATAATCATCATAAATAAAATAAGCTTAAGCTAATAAAAAAGAGACAGAGAGCAAGATGGTATCCAGCAGGACAGCAGTGAGGGAGAGAGTGTGAGAGGATGAGAGAGTGAAAGGGGAGTGTGTGGAGCTGTGTGGTGTGTGTGTGGGTGTGTGTGTGTGTGTCTGTACGTATGTGTGTATGAGTGAGGAACAGTGAGATCCTTCAGAATTTTCGGGGGCTGGCAGACCAGGCTCTCTTAGATGGGGAATCCCCACTACCACTGTAAGCACTCCTGGGTGGCTGGGATTGCACAGAAACCACACTATCTTGAAGGGAAAAGCTGCTGGGACAAGGAGCCCAGCCTCACCACCACTCAGACTGGCCTCAGATGCAAACTGGGACCCTAAAGCCACTCTGGACAAAGACATACTACCACATATGCAGACCCATGGACAACAGGACTCCAGCCATCCAAGCTTCACATTCCTGTGAGAACCGGAGCATGTTCTCCACCCACCAACCAGCTGCAGCAGCACAAATCCCATGCATCCTGGGCTAGCCCATGACTCTCAGCAAACACAGGGCTCCTGCTGACCCACTGCATCTGTGCCCCTGATGCACAGCTCACTCTTGACTCTCAGTGCAGGCGGGATTCCTGGACCCATTGTGGCCATGCATCTTGATGCCCAAGCTCTCCTGTGACTCTTAAGGTGTACTATGCTCCTGCCAAGCCCACCATCATGGCTCAGGAACTACACAATGCAATACCTTGATCCTTTACTGATAGCAAAAATGGGGAGACAAAGAAACAACCCCCAAAGGAAAGAAGAGGGGAAATCCTGCCCAAAAAGTAACTAAATGAAACAGATGCCTGGAATATATCAGAAAAAGAATTAAGTGTGATGATCATACAGTTCATAAACCTGATGGACTAGAAAATCAACAACCTACATAAGAATCAAGTGGAAATCAAAAGTGATATAGCTACAAAAAACCCAAAAAACAAACAAACAAACAAACAAAAAAACACTACAGAAGGTTTCAACAGTAGACTAGCAGAAGAGGAGCACCGAATTAGTGAGTTAGAAGATAGGGCAGAGAAACAAGCCCAATATGAACAGCAGTTGGAGAAAAAAAATTAGGAAGCAAGAGTAGAGCCTAAGGGAGCTTCGGAACAACATTAAATGAAGTAAAATACGTATAATAGGGTACCAGAAGGATAAGAAGAGCAGCAAGGATTAGAAAACCTACTCAATGAAATAATGTCAGAAAACTTCCTTGATATGGGGAAGAAATAAGACACTCAAGCACGGAAAGTCCCAAACAAGATGAACCCAAAATGACCCACACCAAGACACATAGTCATTACAAAGGTAAACGTTAATGACAAAGAGAGAATCTTAAAGGCTGCAAGGGAGAGACAGACAGTTACCTACAAAGAATTTCCCATTATATTATCAAATGTATTCTCAACAGAAACACATCAGGCCAGAAGGGAATGGAATGAGGTATACAAGGTGATGCAAAGCAAGGGGCTGAGTACAAGAATACTCTATCCAGCAAGGCTATAATTCAAAATTTAAGGGGAATTCAGGAGCTACACAGAAAAAAAAGGGGCTAAGGGAGTTTATCACTGCCAAGCCAGGAAGCCAGAAATGATAAAGGTACTGTTTTAAAAAGAAAAATTGAAAGGGAGGAAAGAACACACACCTAAAGAATAAAAATGGCTACAAACAAGTACCTATCAATAATAACCTTATACGTAAATGGACTAAATGCTACAATAAAAAGATAAAGAGTGGATGAATGGATAACAAAACATGACCCATATGAATGCTGTTTGTAAGAGATCCATCTCAGAAAAAGAGACTCACACTGACTGAAAGTAAAGGTATGGAAAAATATCTTTCAGGCAAATGGAAATGTGAAAAAAGCTGGCGTAGCAATACTTAGTATATCTGACAAAAGAGACCGCAAATGAAGGTCATAATAAAAACTTCATAACACTAAAGGGATCAATACAATGAGAGTATATAACTCTGGTAAACATATATGCACCCAATGTAGGAGCACCCAAATATATACACAAAAACAAAACTTCTGGAAGATATCAAGGGAGAGATTGAAAGCAATACAGTCATAATAGGGGAGTTTAATACCCCATTGGCATCACTGGATAAATCCTCTAGACAAAAAAATCAGCCAAGAAACAGCAATCCTAAATGACTCGTTAGATCAGATGGACATAACTGACATTTGCAGAACATTCCACCCCAATGCTACAGAATACACATTCTTCTCAAGTGCACATGGAAAATTTTCAAAGATAGACCACATATTGGGACACTAGAAAAGTCGCTCCAAATTCAAGAAGATTGAAATCATATCAAGCATCTTCTCAGATCACAATGGCATAATATTAGAAATAAACTAAAACAAAAACAATCCAAAAAATTCAAACATTTGGAGGCTAAATAGCATGTTATTAAATAATGATTGGGTTAGCAAAAAGATCAAAGAAGAAATAAAAAACATCCTGGAAACAAAAGACAATGAAAACACAACAATCCAAAACCTATTGGACACTGTGAAAGCAGTCCTGAGAGGAAAGTTCATAGCATTACAGGCCTACCTCAAAACAAACAAACAAACAAACAAACAAACAAACAAAATCAGATAATAAATGATCTAACTCTACAACTTAAAGAATTAGAAAGAGGGCAACAAGAAAAGAACAGAGTGAGCAAAAACATTGAAATAATAAAGATCAGAGTGGAAATAAATGACAGAGACAAAAAAAAACAAAAAAACAAACAAAACAAAAAAACAATGCAAAAGATCAATGAAACCAAGATCTGGTTCTTTGAAAGGATAAACAAGATTGATGAAGCTCTAGCAAAGCTCACCAAAAAGCAAAGATAGAGGACCCAAATAAACAAAATCAGAAATTAAAGAGTTTAAATAAAACCAGACCCCACAGAAATACAAAGAACTGTGAAAAATACTATGAACAACTCTATTCCAAAAAAAAAAAACAAAAAAAAAACTGGTCAACCTAGAAGAAATGGACATATTCCTAGACAAATACAACCTTTCAAAACTCAATTAGGAAGAATAAAAAATCTGAATAGTCTGTTAACTATAGAAGAAATTGAAGCCAAAAAAAAAAAAAAAAAACTTACAGCAATCAAAGCCCTGGACCAGAGCACTTCATGGGGGAGTTTTACCAAATATTCAAAGAAGAATTAAAACCTATCCTCCTCAGACTATTCCAAAAAATTCAAGAGAAAGGGACACTTCAAAGTTATTTCCATGAAGCCAGCATTACCCTAAAACCAAAACCAGATAAAGAATTGCAGGCCAATATCTCTGATGAACATAGATTCTAAAATTCTAGCAAATCAGATACAGTATTACATTAGAAAGATCATACACCATGACCAAGTGAGATTTATTCTGGGGATTCAAGGATGGTACAAGATCTGCAAATCCATAAACATTATACATCACATAAACAAATTAAGAGATAAAAATCACATAATCATATCAGTTGATGCAGAAAATCATTTGACAAAATCCAACACTCTTTCTTGATAAAGACTCTCAGCAAGGTGGGAACAGAGGATCATACCTCAACATAATAAAAACCTTATATGAAACCCTACAGCCAACATCATATTCAATGGGCAAAAACCATGTCCTCTAAGAACAGGAACAAGACAGGGATGCCCACTCTCACCACTCCTGTTCGACATAGTATTGGAAGTGCTTGCCATAGTGATCAGAGAAGAGAAAGAAATAAAAGTCATCCAAAATGAAAAGAAGTAAAACTGTCATTATTCACAGATGACATGATATTTTACATAGAAAACCCTAAAGACTCTATAAGAAAACTACTATATTTAATAAATGAATTTGGCAATGTAGCAGGATACAAAATTAACACCCAGAAATCTATGGCTCTTTTATACATAAACTAGAGGCTCAATGTACAATATTCATGCACGGAGGGGGGGAGTTCCCTCAGCCCAGCCTCCACCCACTCCAATCGGATATTCCTCTCACAATCTGGTACCACTGGTTCCTAACCACTCACCTGCCTACCTGATTACCCCTAACCTCTCTGCTTGCCTTCCTGATCACCCCTAACTGCCCTCCCCTGCCAGTCTGATCGAGCCCCCAACTGCTTTCTCTTGCTGGCCTGATCTCACCCCTAAATGCCTCTGCCTCCCTGATCACCCCTAACTACCCTCCCCTGCTGGCCAATTTGGTTCTGATTGGTTAGTTTCTATGCCAGTCAGCCTCAAAAGGTCCACCTCCTAGGCAGCCATTGGATCCTTACATTCACCCAGATTTGGTTATGACTGGTCAGTTTCTATGTCAGTCAGCATCTCTGGTCCTATTAACAGAGTGTGATCAGAAAGGCGGGGCTGATCAGCAGCCTCCGTGGTATACTGGAGAGAAATGGAGGCCTGGCTGTTGGCAAGGCTGGGAGAAAAAGAGAGGCAAGTTCTGATCAACGGCTGCCACAGAGGCTACGGACCAGACCCTGCCTCTCTCTCCACAGGACTCTCTCTGGGCCTGATCCACAGCCCCCATAGGCAGTCAGTGCTGGGTCGCCAGGCAACCCAGCACTGACTTCCAGTCTGGTCGAGCCTTCGGTGGTAACAGTCGTTAGGATCCTGGCTCTTTATTATATAGATAATGAACTCACAGAAAGAGAAACTTAAAAAACAAAACAAACAAACAAAACAAAACACCACAACTTACCATTGCACCAAAAAAATTAAGATACCTAGAGATAAATTTAACTAAGGATGTAAAAGACCTGTACTCAGAAAACTACAGGAAATTGAAAAAAGAGATAGAGGAAGACATAAACAAATTAAAGAATAGATCATGTTCATGGATTGGAAGACTCAACTTCATTAAAATATTCATTCTACCCAAAGCAATCTATAGATTCAATGCAATTCCTGTTAAGATACCAACAGCATATTTCACAGATCTAAAACAAACTCTCCAAAAATTAATCTGGAATAAAAAGAGATCCAAAATAGCCATAGCAATCCTGAGAAAGAAGAACAATTTCAGAGGGATCACAATTTCAGATATCAAGCTATATTACAATGCCACTATTCTCAAAACTGCTTTGTACTGGCAGGATAACAGACATATAGACCAATGGAACAGAACAGAGAACCCAGAAATTTACCCAAGCCATTATGCTCAATTAATATTTGACAAAGGAGGCAAGAGCATATAATGGAGTCAAGACAGTCTCTTCAATAAATGTTGCTGGGAAAATTGGTCAGATATGTGCAAAAAAATGAAAATAGACCACCGACTTACACCATACACAAAAATAAACTCAAAATGGATAAAGGACTTAAAGGTACCACGGGAAACCATAAAAAATCCTAGAAGAATCCATAGGCAACAAAATAGTAGACATATGACATAGCAATATCTTTACCGATACAGATCCTAGGGCAATGGAAACTAAGGAGAAAATAAGTAAATGGGACTACATCAAAATAAAAACTTGTGCACTGCAAAAGAAATCATCAACAAAACAACAAGAAAGCCCACTGTATGGGAGAACATATTTACCAATGTTATATCTGATAAGGGCCTAATCTCCAAAATTTATAGGGAACTCATACATTTTAATAAAAAGAAGATAATCCAATAAAAATGGGGATAGGACTTAAATAGACACCTTTTGAAAAGTGGACATACAGAAGGCTAAGAGATATATGAAGATACTCAAAGTCACTAATCATCCAAGAAATGAAAATCTAAACAACAGTGTAATACCATCTCACACCTGTCACAATGGCTATCATCAACAAAACGACAAGTGCTGGCAAGGATGTGGAGAAAAAAGCACCCTCATGCACTGCTGGTGGGAATGCAGACTGGTGCAGCCACTGTGGCAAACAGTATGGAGTTTCCTCAAAAAATTAAAAATGGAACTCCCAGAAACACCAATCAGAAAGGACATATGCATCCCTATGTTCATAGCAGCACAATGTACTATAGCTAATATTTGGAAGCAACCCAAGTGCCCATCAGTAGATGAGTGGGTTAAACAATAGTGGTATATCTACACAATGGAATACTACGCTGCTGTTAAAAAGAAAGAACTCTTACCATTTGCAACAGCATGGACCTGGAGAGCATTATGCTAAGCAAAATAAGCCAGTCAGAACAAGATAAATATCACATGATCTCACTCATTTGTGGAATATAATAAACAACATAAACAGATGAACAAAAATAGATCCAGAGACAGAGAAGCATCAGACTGTCAAACCTCAGAGGGAAGACAGGGGAGGCGGGTAAGAGATCAACCAATGGCCTTATGTGCATGCATATAAGCATAATCAATGGACACAGACTCTAGGGGTGTGAGGGTATGTGCTGGGGAGTGGGGGTGCCTGGGGGAAGTCAATGGGGGGAAAAGGAGACATATATAATATTTTGAACAATAAAAATGAATAAAGGAGCAATGGGGTGATAAGGACACATATGTAATAATCAATAAAGAAAAAAAAAACCTCAAGGATATGTTCCAATAAAACTTTATACATAGACAATAAATAAATAATAAAAATAAAAACTACAGTTTTAAAAAATTCATTGAATTTATTGGGGTGGCATTACTTAATAACATTATATAGGTTTCAGTTGTACAAGTATATAATACATCATCTGTATATTGTATTGTGTTCACCACCCTAAGTCCAATCCCCTTCCATTACCATTTAAACCCCCTCTACTCTCTTCTACCTCCTTCCACTTCCCTTTTCCTTTGGGTAATCACCATAATGTTCAAAAAAATAACATCTGGATCCCACTAGCCATTCTGCCTGCAGACCTAGATGGCCATCTGGCCAACTGGAATGCCGGAAATAGCTGAGGCACTTGCAGATCCTATCAGCTGACTCTCCCATAAATCATGACTGCAGGCCCATGCACACCACCACAACTTTATACTTTTATAAAGTCTTAAAGACTCCAATAATTGTTGGAATTAATTTACATATTCAATAAAGTTGTAAGATATCAAATCAACATCCAGAACTCAGATACATTTCTCTACACTAACAATGAAATATCTAAAAAATAAATAAGGAAAACTCCAATTCACAATAGCAAAACAACCCACAAAAATTTAGGAATAAGCTTTACCAAGGAAGTGAAAGACCTCTACACTGAAAATTATACAACCATGAGGAAAGAAATTAAAGAAGCAGCAAACAAATGAAAAGCAAACATGTGGATCAAAAAATTAATATTATTTAAATGTCTACAATTACTCAAAGCCATCTATAGATTCAATTATAACTCTATAAAAATTCAAAGGCAATTTGTCACTGAGATAGAAAAATGAATATTAAAATTTGTATGGAACCACAAAAGACCTTGAGTAGCCAAATTAATCCTGAGAAAGAACAAAGCTGGAGGCATCACACTTCCTTATATCAGACTACATTACAAAGTAATTAAAACAGCGTGGTGCTAGCATAACACAGGCACATTGAACAATGGAAAAAACTATATATATATATATAATATTTAACAAGGGAGTCATGATACTTAATAGGGATAGCATACCCTATCTAATAAATGATGCTGGGAAAAGTAGATAACTATATGTCAAAGATTTAATTGGACACTATATTATACCACTCACAAAAATTAACACAAAGTGAATTAAAATGTAAATATAAGACTTAAAACCATAAAACACCTATAAGAAAAGATGGGGAAAGAGGTCCTTGACATTGGCCTTAGCAACAATTTTATAGACATGACACCAAAAGCACAAGGGAAAAAAAACACACAAAAAACCCCAGCAAGTTGGATTATATCAAACTAAGAAATTTATCCACTGCAAAGAAAATCATAGACAAAATAAAAAGGCAACCAAAAGAATGGAAGAAAATATTTGCAAACCATACATCTGATAAAAGGTTAATATCCAACATATATAAAGAACTCATACAACTCAACAACAAAAAGCAAATAATTCAATTTAAAAAAATGGGCTGAGGAACTGATTAGACATTTTTCCAAAGAAGGCATAAATGGCCAACAGGTACATAAAAAGATGCCCAACATCATGAATCATCAGGGAAATGCAAGTCAACACCACAATGAGATATTACCTCATACCTGTTTGAATGGCAATCTTATAAAAGAAAAGAGATAAAAGTATTGTGAGGATATAGAGAAATGAGAACCCTTTTGCACTATTGGTGGGGATGTAAATTATTTTAGCAACTATGAAAACCAGTATGGAAAACAGTTCCTTAAAAAATGCAAAATATAACTACCATATAATCTGGCAATCCCACTTCTGAAAATATACCCTAATAAAATGAAGACAGGATATAAAAAAAGATATCTGTACCGCCCTGTTTATTATAGCATTATTCATGATAGTCAAGATATGAAAACAACCTAAGAGGCCATCAACAAATGAATAAATAAATAAAATGTGATATGTTTATATACGATGGAATATTCTTTAGCCATGAGAAAGAAGGAAATCCTGCCATTTGCAAGAACGTAGATGGCCATTTAGGGCATTATGATAAGACAATTTGGAAAGAGAAAGACAAATATTGTATACTATTGCTTCTACATGGAATCTAAATTAACCAAACTCATAGAAATAAAAACTCATAGAGTAAAATAGAAGTTACCAGAGGTTCTGTTTTGGAGAAATTGGAGAGATGTTTTTCAGAGTACAAACTTACAGTAAGAAAATGAATATGTTCTGTGGATCTAATAAACAGTATTCTTTAAATTTTCCAATTGCAGTTGACATTCAATATTATATTAGTTTCAGATGTAGATCATAGTTTTTAGACATTTAGGTAACATACAAAGTGATCCCATAGCACTTTTTCAACAATTTATTTATTTTTATTTTTTTAAATTTTTATTGATTAAGTTATTACATATTTGTCCTTATTCCCCCATTACCACCCTCCCCCCACTAATGCCCTCACCCCCCTACTGTATGTGTCCACTGGTTAGGCATATATGCATACATATAAATCCTTTGGTTGATCTCTCACCCTTACCCCCACCCTTCCATACCTTCCCTCTGAGGTTTGAAGGTCTGATTGATGCTACTCTGTCTCTGGATCTGTTTTTGTTCATAAGTTTATGTAGTTCATTATATTCCACAAATGAGTGAGATCATGTGATATTTATCTTTCTCTGACTGGCTTATTTCACTTAGCATAATGCTCTCCAGGTCCATCCATGCTGTTGCAAATGGTAAGAGCTCCTTCTTTTTTGCCACCGCGTAGTATTCCATTGTGTAGATGTACCACCGTTTTCTAATCCACTCATCTGCTGATGGGCACTTAGACTGTTTCCAAATCTTAGCTATGGTGAATTGTGCTGCTATGAACATAGGGGTGCATATGTCCTTTCTGATTGGTGTCTCTAGCTTCTTGGCATATATTCCTAGAAGTGGGATCACTGGTTCAAATGGGAGTTCCATTTTTCTAGGGCAGTGGTCAGCAAACTGCGGCTTGCAAACCACATGCGGCCCTTTGGCTCCTTGAGTGTGGCTCTTCCAAAGCCTTAGGAGTACCCCAATTAAGTTAATAACAATGTACCTACCTATATAGTTTAAGATTAAAAAATTTGGCTCTCTTGTCATAACCGGTTCGGCTCAGTGGATAGAGCATCAGCCTGTGGACTGAAAGGTCTCAGGTTCGATTCCGGTCAAGGGAATGTACCTTGATTGCGGGCACATCCCCAGTGGGCAGTGTGCAGGAGGCAGCTGATCGATGTTTCTCTCTCATCGATGTTTCTAACTCTCTACCGCTCTCCCTTCCTCTCTGTAAAAAATCAATAAAATATATTTTTAAAAAATTGGCTCTCAAAAGAGATTTCAATCGTTGTACTGTTGATATTTGGCTCTGTTGACTAAATGAGTTTGCCGTCCACTATTCTAGGGCAAGGGAAGCTAAAGAGAAAATAAACAAATGGGACTACATCAAAATAAAAAGCTTTTTCACAGCAAAGAAAACCATCAATAAAAGAACAAGAAAGCCCACTGCATAGGAGATCATATTTGCAAATGTTATCACTGATAAGCCTTTAATTTCCAACATTTACAGGGAACTCATACAACTTAACAAAAGGAAGATAAACAACCCAATCAAAAAATGAGCAATAGACCTAAATAGATACTTTCTGAAAGAAGACAGAAGAAAGGCCAAAAGATATATGAAAACACTAGAGGCCCAGTGCACAAAAATTTGTGCACTTGGTGAGGTACCTCAGCCCAGCCTGTGACCTCTCACAGTCTGAGACCCCTCGGGTGCAGTCCACCTGCTGGCTTAGGCCTGCTCCCTGGGGGAACGGGCCTAAGCTGGCAGTCAGACAACCCTCTGTCAGCCCAGGAGCCCTGGGGGGATATCCACTTGCCAGCGGGGAACAGGCCTAAGCTGCAGTCGGACATCCTTAGCGCTGCTGAGGAGGAGAGAGAGTTTCCTGCCACCACTGCTGTGCTGGCAGCTGGCAGCCTGGCTGTGGCTGAGCAGAGCTCCCCCTGTGGCAGCACACTGACCACCAGGGGGCAACTTCTGCATTGAGCGTCTGCCCCCTGGTGGTCAGTGTGTGTCATAGTGACCAGTCATTCCCAGTCGTTCTGCTGTTAGGTTCAATTTTCATATTACTCTTTTATTATATAGGATAGAGGCCTGGTGCATGGGTGGGGGTCAGCTGGTTTGCCCTGAAGGGTGTCCCGGATCAGGGTGGGGGTCCTGCTGGGGTGCCTGGCCAGCTTGGGTGAGGGGCTGATGGCTGTTTGCAGGCTGGCCACAGCCCCTTCTGGGTGTTGGGGGGGGGGGTCCCGCTGGGGTGCCTGGCTAGCCTGGGTGACGGGCTGATGGCCATTTTCAGGCTGGCCACTCTGGGGGCTGGAAGCAGGTATCTGGGATTTATTTAACTTCTATAATTTAAACTTTGTAGCCTTAAGTGGAGCCCAGGTTGGGTTGCCCCTTGCAACTGAGGCTCTCAGCCCCTCCTTGAGCGGGGACCACACCGGCTGGAAGCAGGTACCTGGGATTTATTTATCTTCTATAATTGAAACTTTGTAGCCTTGAACAGAGCTCAGTGCCGGCCAAGGCAGGTGGGAAGCTTGGCTTCCTCCATTGCTGGGGGCAACGCAAGCCTCCTGCTCGCTCCAGTTCCATGGTGGCAGCCATCTTTGTGATGGACTGACGTAGTGAGAAGTGATGGTTAATTTGCATATTGCTCTTTTATTAGATAGGATGTTCAAAGTTACTAATCATCCGAGAGATGCAAATCAAAACAACAATGCGGTACCATCTCACACCTCTCAGAATGGCTATCATCAACAAATCAACAAACGACATGTGCTGGCGAGGATGTGGAGAAAAAGGAACCCTCATGCACTGCTGGTGGGAATGCAGACTGGTGCAGCCACTGTGAAGAACAGTATGAAGTTTCCTCAAAAACTAAAAATGGAACTCCCTTTTTTGACAATTTATTTATTTTTAAAATCTTTATTGTTGAAAGTATTACATATGTTCCCTTTTTTCCCCCATTAACCCCATCTAGTCTACCCCCACACTGACCCCAGGCCTTCAACACACCATTGTCTGTGTACATAGGTAATGATATACATACATACAAGTTTTTTGGGTGATCCCCCCTCACTCCTTCACCCCCCCACATCCACCTTCCCTTGGAGATTCAACAGTCTGTTCCATGCTTCTATGTCTCTGGATAAATTTTGTTCATCAGCTTATTTTGTCTTTTCTTAATTTTTAAATTTTATTTTTAATCTTTATTGTTGAAAGTATTGCATCAGCTTATTTTGTTTTCTAGATTACACATATGAGTAAAATGTGAAACTTGTCTTTCTCTGACTGACTTATTTTACTTAGCATAATACTCTCTAGATCCCTCCATGAATGTGAAGAAATGAGATGGCTGTATTCTGGAGCAGAAAGTTATTCATATTTCTATGACAAGATAAATCAGACAAGTGACAGCTACCTCTGCATGCATCCACAAGGGTACAATGAAAGAAGCCCTACTATATTGAAAACTTGGGGTAAACTGATAGGAATTGACTAGTTTTAGGCCTGATTCCTCTACATATCCCCTTCTAAATCCCCTAGGCTGGTAGATTAAAATATAGAGCAGAGCTTCTAAAGCTTTAGTATGTGTCAGAATCACCTTGAATTTGGCTTGAGTGAGCTACAGGGACCTCTCAGCCCCAAAGAGATCATACTTTTAAACCTACTGTTAAAGTTAAGCACCAATTTTTGATTCAGGCTAGAAGAAAATACAATGTACCATTACAAAGTATCCTCCCAATCATTCAAAAATCCAAAAAGACTTCTACTTCCCAGCTCCCAAATAAACTTCTCAATGAATTCATCAAAACTTGGTTTGTATTAAGAGTTTTAAAACAATTCCCTCTCCACTTAGGGAGATTTCTGCATTCCTCTGTTCTGCTGACTAAATCCATTCCATTCTGTTGTTTAATTTTGCCTTTCTTTGCCAAGTCTGGACATACTTTGGACCACCCTACTATGCAGTTATAGTTAAATATTATCTGAGTTCATTTCTACACCTGACATCATGTTTATGTGATTATATCTCCATGGTTTTATTTTTTAAAAAACTGACAATCAACTAGTTTGTTATACTATAATTTAAATTCAGAAATCCTTCCAACTTGAATTTATAAAGATTTCTATGAGTTCAGATAACACTATTTTGCCAGCATATTACCTCACTTCATTTTCTTAGTGCCTCACCTATCTGTCACAGTACTGAGACACAATATAGATATAAAATGTGCTATTTGTTATAAACAAATGAGAGTCATAAAATCTTCCACAGACTTACTATGCATATTATCTCTCATCATAATATTAGCAATTCCCTGAAAGAAATGACATAAAATCACAGATTGTACCTCAAATAAAACTTATAAGTCTTTTATAATAGTCTGTTCATATTACAGTTGAGGAAATTGTGACCTAAGGAAGGAGCATGTCTTGCTAAAGGATTTGAAGCTAAACAGTGTAAATTCAGGACTGACACTCCCAAACCAGTGCTCTTTTCATTTTATCAACTCTCTTTTATGTATAAGAATGTTTTAAATATAGGAAACAATGTTCTAAATATAGAAAATAGGAGGTTGTATTTATTGTTTTATGCATTGGTATATGGTCTAATTATTTTCATACAGATGGAAAATGAAAATTTTAATTAAGAAACATGTCAATGATAATATAGCAAAAGAATTTATGAAATCAAGTTGCCATTGAACTAGATCAATGTTTTTTATGTGTAGATAGCAACCCAATAGTAGGTTTTAAAATCAATTGTGTGGGTCACAAAGAGATTTTTAATAGAATAGGAAAGAATAGAAAATATTAGAAAGCCTCACATTTAGTGTTTTTTGGAAAATTTCAGTAACATATATGTTTATATATGTATGTACTGTTGTAATGTAAACTGCATTACTCACCATGCAACAGATAAAAACCATTGGACTACATAGCATCGAAAGCCCCAGAGGTTCTCCAGTTCTATACAGCAAAAGAGGAGAAATTATTATGAAAGTCAGGAAAAAACTTTCAGGCTGCAGTTGTCACCATGGTGGACTTTTTTTTCTTAAACTAGCCTCTATTGAAGGATTAAGTTGGGTCTTTACCTGCACTTCTTTGGTACAGCTATAAGTTTTCAAATAATGCTCAGCCATCCTCCACTTCCCAAACCCAGACTAGGGGCTCTTGCAAGTATACAGAATGACACCATCACTGCTTTAATAAGCAGCTCAGCTCCACTCGACAAGTCTCAAGGAAAGAACTGACAATAGCAAGACGCCTTACCCAGCTGCTAGGAAGAAGCAGCACTCAAACAAGTAAGGTAAACATTGTAATGAGCAAGGCTTATCTGGCATAGCCTTCTGGTGATGGCAAAGAACATTAGAGGCGACCCACTCAGAAGAGAACTGACATCCCATGGAGCACAAGAAAGCCCCAAGGGAACAAGGCGGAGTTGCCATCTACTTGTTTCAATCCTGCTACAGTGACTTATGGGGATATTTTCAGTTTTTCCCCACTGAATATATGAGTGATTTTCACTCTACCAACCCCTCCCCCACCATTTTAACTGCAAAATTTCTGCACAAGACTAGAGGTATGGATAAAAAGAAAGGAAAAGAAAGCAGACAGACTGCGCATATACATATGACTCAGTCACAGTTTTTAGCAGATGCAAATTTGATAGACTAACTTTGAGAAATTTTTTACTATGAGTTGCTAAAAACTTTTATATCAATCATACAGAGATATTTTATATGAGAGACTTTCAAGCAGTTGCATCTGACATCAGAAATTACTGAACTCAAATAGCCCATCTTTTTTGAAAATATGTTTTTTTATTGATTTTAAAAAGAGAGGAAAGGAAAGGGAGAGAGAAACATTGACTGGCTACCTCCTACATGCCCCCTAGTGGGGATCAAGCCAGCAACCCTGGCATGTGCCTGGGAATCAAATGGTGACCTTTTGTTGTATCTGATGATGCTTGACTAACAGAGTCAAAACAAACATACAAATTAAAACAGACAGTGGACATTCAAATGACCCAAATCAACTGTCACTCTTTGTCCCAATAGCAGCAATGCTTATGTAAGAATATAGTTTAACAAACATACAAAACAAGTCACATGATAAGAGAGGTTCAACTTCTAAAGTAAATTGACTATGTTCTTTAAAAATTCTCATGTCCTCCCCTCTAACTATAATTCTTAATTTTCCAATCAGAAAATTACCCCAGGTGATCCAGTAAAATGTAGAACTCCAGTAACCTAACTTATTAAAAAAAAAAACAACAACATCCCAACCATTTTTAAAGTATTTAAATTGATATTTTAGGGTTAAAATTATAGAAGATATTTAGATCCAAATATATTTTCTGAATAAAAAATGTTTCAGTTTTTGATTTAAAAAAATAAACATAAAAAATATATATAAGTGACACATTTTCCCAAGGAACTCTGAATTAGTACCTTTCCCTCTAACTTTCTTCAAATTAAGAGAATCTATGGAGTTCCCTATACTGCACAAGTTTTAATGAAAGAAAATAAGACTTTCTAAGAGCATCAAATACATGTTTTCTTGTTTACAAACATATATACTCTTCTTTCTCTATCTATCTATCTATCTATCTATCTATCTATCTATCTATCTATTTAAAATATATTCTTACTGATTCAGAGAGGAAGGGAGAGGGAGAGAGATGGAAACATCAATGATGAAAGAGAATCATTGATCGGCTGCCTCCTACACACTCCGTACTGGGGATCAAGCCCACAACCCGGGCATGTGGCCTGACCTGGAATCAAACTGTGACTTCCTAGTTCATAGGTCGATGCTAAACCACTGAGTCACACCGGCCGGGCTTAATTCTTATTTATAAATTCATTCCAAGAACATATACAGCTTGAAAAGCTTTGGAAGTAGTTTCAAAAAAACTAGCTTTTGGTTGGAGAATAGGAGAGAACCAAGATGGCGGCAATATAGGCAGACGCGTCCCAGGTCGTGTCCCGGAGCAAATGGAATGAGCAGCTGAAACTAGTAACACCCACACCGAATTGACGAAATTGCTCAGCTGGTGAGAGGGTTTGTAGCCGGGAAGAGCAGAACTCCCCTGGAAAGGTAAAAAAAAAACAACAGGGATTTGGGCAGGAAAGTTTGCCAGACCTCTGAGCCCAGAGAGTCGGAGGGAGACCGCTTGGCAGACAGCCGCGTCCCCTGGGACAGGCACAGCCCCTGACGGGGGAAAGGAGAACCGCGGGATTCCTGGCGCCACCAGGGAAATTGAGAGCTGGGTTCTGTGACCGCAGAGGACTGAGCCTAAAGGGGGCAGCCTGAAGAGCTGACCTGACCATACAGTCCCAGTAAGAGAAGAAGCTTACAGAAACCAAGCCTTCCCCGTTTCCGCGGCCGGCGTTTGTTTGTCTGTTTTCACTGAATCCTGTTCATGGGACATTTCGGATACAGACACTCACCTGTGCTGAAGAGAGGGAGAGTGTGCGGAGGAGTGGAATCTGGGGAGAGACTGGGGAAAGAGGGGGAGCCGGGAGAGGTGGCAGCGAATTGAGTGCTGAGACACCCCTGAGCCCAAGACTGGGGCAGCCATTCTCTCCATAGAGTGAGACTCCTCCCCCTGGCCCCCAGGCAAGGAGCACAGCCACACCCAGATTCCACCCTGTACAAGATCAAGGATTAAAATAACCTGATCAGTCCCTGGGAGTTAACAGGGTCTGGCCTATAGAGGGATTTTCAATCCCAGCAACAACATAGCGCCGGTAACTAACTATTACGCAGTCAGCTCTGGGCAGTGAACTTCCACTGGAAAGAGAGGCCCTATAGCCCCAGAGGCCAACCCCAGAACACTGCCACCCAGAGGCTGACCCACAAACTGACTCTTTGCTAAACACAAAATAAGGCAGTCTGGGAAATAAATGCGACCTGCTTTAAAATAAGGACTGTGGTTCACAACACAGAGGAACAGTATATCGCAGGGAAACTCAACACTCTCCTGAATACCTGGAAGGTCTAAGGCGAGCCACACTGAAGAATAGAAGAACCGAAGGACCTTCACTACTGCATTTTTTTTTTCTTTTTTCACTTTTTAACTAAGAAATCAATTTATTTTTTATTTTTTTTTCTGTTCTTTTTTTTTTCTTTTTCCATCACCTGATTTTACCCTTTTAATTACTACCTTCTTATTTTTTAACCAGTATTATTACTGCTACCATTTTACCATTTTATAAAGTGCCATTTTATTTTCTCTTTATTTTATTTTGGGATTAGTGTTATCCATTCTATTTTCATTGTTATATTATTGGTTGTTTCTAGTTTGCATTCATATCCAGGGAACTGTTGCTGGAATTTGTTGGGATTAATGGCTGTTCTATAGGAGTATTATCCTCATATAAAAAGTCTCTTCCCCTCTTCCACTTCATTCTCTCTTTTCGCTCTTTTTTTTTCCTTTTCTTTTCTCGCTTTTATTTTCCCCCCTCCTTTTTCCCGATTTCATTTTTGCGTTCCTTTTTTTGGTCCCTACTTTTCTTTTCCTTTTTTTCTTTTATCTTTTTCTCTTCCTTCTTCCTTATCCCCTAATTCTCTTAATTCAGGTGGTCACCTTTATTTGGAGTTATTAATATCGTGAATATATTTGTGTATAGTGCCTGGTACGTGGTGCCTTGTTGTGTTGTATTTTGTGCCTTTAAATCAACGCAGCAGATCCAAGCAACAGCAACCTCCTGAGCACCACATCCTCTGCTGAGGAACAGCAACTGTACGTGAAACCTCACCCCACCAGCCAGAAGAGCCACCACAGCTGTGAACAGCACCCACCAGAGGAGCTGCTGCCAACTGAAGAGCAGCAGCTACCGCAACCGCCCGAAGAGCAACCACAGACCAAGGAGTCACTGCCACCCAGGGAGCAACCACTGAACGACTCAACATCTAGATATGTCAGTGAGATCAAACATGGGTAGACAAAGAAACCCCCAAAGGAAAGAGAAGGAGGACTCTCCAGAAAAGCAGCTAAGTAATACAGAGGCATGCAACATGACAGATAAAGAATTCAGAATAAGGGTCCTAGAGTGCATAAACCGGATGGAGGAAAAAATCGACAACCTCTTCAAGAAGCAAGAAGAAACAGATGAAAAAATCGATAACATATGGAAGAAGCTAGAAGAAACAGATGAAAAAATCGATAACATATGGAAGAAGCTAGAAGAAACAGATGAAAAAATCAACAACCTAAGTAAGACCCAAGAAGAAATGAAGAGTGATATAGCTTCAATGAAAAACTCCATTGAAAGTATCAACAGTAGACTAGGAGAAGCGGAGGACCGAATTAGTGAATTAGAAGACAAGGAAGCAAAACACACCCAAAATGTACTGCAATTGGAGAAAAAAATTAAAAGACAGGAGGAGAGCCTAAGGGAGCTTTGGGACAACATGAAACGAAACAACATACGAATAATAGGAGTACCAGAACAACAGAAGGATGAACAAGGTTTAGAAAACCTACTTGAAGAAATAATATCAGAAAACTTTCCTGAGGTGGGGAAGAAAAAAGTCACACAAGCCCAGAGAGTCCCAAACAAGGTGAACCCGAAAAGACCCACACCAAGACACATCATAATCACCATGGCAAATGTTCAGGACAAAGAGAGAATCTTACAGGCTGCAAGAGAGAGACGGAAAGTTACATACAAGGGATCTCCCATTAGACTGTCAAATGATTTCTCAACAGAAACACATCAGGCCAGAAAAGAATGGACTGAAATTTACAAAGTGATGCAAAGCAAAGGACTGAATCCAAGAATACTCTATCCAGCAAGGCTATCATTCAAACTTGAAGGGGAAATAAGAAGCTTCACAGACAAAAAAAGGCTAAGGGAGTTTGTCACCACCAAGCCAGCAATGCAAGAAATGCTAAAGGGACTGGTATAAAAAGAAGAAATAAAAAGCTCAGAAAGAAAACAGCCACACACACACACAAAAAGAAATGGCTACAAACAAGTACCTTTCAATAATAACTTTAAACGTAAACGGACTAAATGCTCCAACCAAAAGACATCGAGTGGCTGAATGGATAAAAAAACATGACCCATACATCTGCTGTCTACAAGAAACCCACCTCATTAGAAGGGACTCACACAGACTGAAAGTGAAAGGATGGAAAAATATCTTTCAGGCAAATGGAAAGGAAAAGAAAGCTGGGATAGCAATACTTATATAGGACAAAATAGACCTCAAAGTGAAGGCCTTAACAAGAGATAAGGAAGGCCACTTCATAATACTAAAGGGATCAATACAACAAGAAGATATAACCCTGGTAAACATATATGCACCCAATGTAGGAGCACCCAAATTCATAAAAAAGCTCCTGGAAGATATCAAAGGAGAGATCGACAACAATACAATCATAGTAGGGGACTTTAATACACCATTGACAGCACTGGATAAGTCCTATAGACAAACAATCAGCAAAGATACAGCAATCCTAAATGACTCACTAGATCAGATGGACTTAATAGACATCTTCAGAACACTTCACCCCAAAGCCAGGGAATATACGTTCTTCTCAGGTGCTCATGGTACATCTTCAAAAATAGACCACATATTGGGTCACAAGCAAAGTATCCCCAAATTCAAGAAGATTGAAATCATAAAAAGCATCTTCGCAGAAAACGATGGCATAATACTAGAAATAAACTACAATAAAAACAACCCAAAATACTCAAACACCTGGAAGCTGAATAGCATGCTATTAAATATTGATTGGGTTACCAATGAGATCAAAGAAGAAATTAAAAACATCCTGGAAACTAATGACAATGAAAACACAACAATCCAAAACCTATGGGACACAATGAAAGCAGTCCTGAGAGGGAAGTTTATAGCTCTACAGGCCTATCTCAAAAAACAAGAAAAAATTGTAGTAAATCATCTAACTCTACAACTCAAAGAATTAGAAAGAGAGCAACAAGAAAACCCCAGAGTGAGCAGAAGGAAGGAGATAATAAAGATTAGAGCAGAAATAAATGACATAGAGACCAAAAAAACAATACAGAAAATCAATGAAACCAAGAGCTGGTTCTTTGAAAGGATAAACAAGATTGACAAACCTCTAGCCAGACTCACCAAGAAGCAGAGAGAGAGGACCCAAATAAATAAAATCAGAAACGATAGAGGCGAAATAACAACAGACCCCACAGAAATACAAATGATTGTTAAAAAATACTATGGACAGCTCTACTCCAACAAACTAGACAACCTGGAGGAAATGGACAAATTCCTAGAAAAATACAACATTCCAAAACTCAATCAGGAAGAATCTAAAAATCTCAACAGGCCAATAACTATGGAAGAAATTGAAGCAGTCATCAAAAAGCTTCCATCAAACAAAAGCCCAGGACCAGACGGCTTCACAGGGAAGTTTTACCAAACATTCAAGGAAGAACTAAAACCTATCCTCCTCAGACTACTACAAAAAATTCAAGAGGAAGGAACACTTCCAAGCTCATTCTATGAAGCCAGCATCACCCTAATACCAAAACCAGGTAAAGACAACACAATGAAAGAGAATTACAGGCCAATATCCCTCATGAACATAGATGCCAAAATCCTCAACAAAATCTTAGCAAATCGGATCCAGCAGTACATCAGAAAGATCATACACCATGACCAAGTAGGATTTATCCCAGGGATGCAAGGATGGTACAATATCCGCAAATCAATAAACGTGATACATCACATAAAGAAATTGAAAGAAAAAAACCACATGGTCATATCAATTGATGCAGAAAAAGCATTTGACAAAATTCAACACCCATTTTTGATAAAAACTCTCAGCAAGGTGGGAGTAGAAGGATCATACCTCAACATAATAAAAGCCATATATGACAGGCCCACAGCCAACATCATACTCAACGGACAAAAACTAACACCATTTCCCCTAAGAACAGGAACAAGACAGGGATCCCCCCTCTCACCACTCCTGTTCAACATAGTACTGGAAGTGTTAGCCATTGCAATTCGGCAAGAAGAAGAAATAAAAGGCATCCAAATTGGAAAAGAGGAAGTAAAACTGTCCTTATTTGCAGACGACATGATATTATACATACAAAACCCTAGAGATTCCATCAAAAAGCTACTAGGCTTAATACATGAATTTGGCAATGTAGCAGGATACAAAATTAACCCCAAGAAATCTGAGGCATTTCTATACACCAATAGTGAACTTTCAGAAAGAGAGAATATAAAAACAATCCCGTTTACCATTGCACCAAAAAAATTAAGCTACCTAGGAATAAACTTAACTAAAGAGGTAAAAGACCTCTACTCAGAAAACTACAGGACGTTGAAAAAAGATATAGAGGAAGACATAAACAGATGGAAGAACATACCGTGTTCATGGATTGGTAGAATCAACATCATTAAAATGTCCATACTACCCAAAGCAATCTATAAATTCAACGCACTTCCCATTAAAATACCAACGGCATACTTCAGAGATCTAGAACGAACTCTCCAAAAATTCATCTGGAATAAAAAAAGACCCCGAATAGCTGCAGCAATCTTGAAAAAGAACAAAGTAGGTGGGATCTCAATACCAGATATCAAGTTGTATTACAAAGCCACTGTTCTCAAAACTGCCTGGTACTGGCACAAGAATAGGCATATAGATCAATGGAATAGAATAGAGACCCCAGAAATCGGCCCGAACCAATATGCTCAATTAATATTTGACAAAGGAGGCAAGAACATACAATGGAGCCAAGATAGTCTCTTCAATAAATGGTGCTGGGAAAATTGGACAGATATATGCAAGAAAATGAAACTAGACCACCAACTTACACCATACACAAAAATAAACTCAAAATGGATAAAGGACTTAAATGTACGACTGGAAACCATAAAAATTCTAGAAGAATCCAAAGGCAACAAAATCTCAGACATATGCCGAAGCAATTTCTTCACTGATACAGCTCCTAGGGCACTTGAAACTAAAGAAAAAATGAACAAATGGGACTACATCAAAATAAAAAGCTTCTGCACAGCAAAAGCAACCATCAACAAAACAACGAGAAAACCCACTGTGTGGGAAAACATATTTGCCAATGACATATCTGATAAGGGCCTAATCTCCAAAATTTATAGGGAACTCATAAAACTTAACAAAAGAAAGATAAACAATCCAATCAAAAAATGGGCAAAGGACCTAAATAGACACCTTTTAAAAGAGGACATCCAGAAAGCCAAGAGACATATGAAAACATGCTCAAAGTCACTAATCATCCGAGAGATGCAAATCAAAACAGCAATGAGGTACCATCTCACACCTGTAAGAATGGCTATCATCAACAAATCAACAAAGGACAAGTGCTGGAGAGGATGTGGAGAAAAAGGAACACTTGTGCACTGCTGGTGGGAATGCAGACTGGTGCAGCCACTATGGAAGACAGTATGGAGTTTCCTTAAAAAACTGAAAATGGAACTCCCATTTGACCCTGTGCTCCCACTTCTAGGAATATATCCCAAGAAACCAGAAACACCAATCAGAAAGGATATATGCACCCCTATGTTCATAGCAGCACAATTCACCATAGCTAAGATCTGGAAACAGCCTAAGTGCCCATCAGTAGATGAATGGATTAGAAAACTGTGGTACATCTACACGATGGAATACTATGCTGCTGTAAAAAGGAAGGAACTCTTACCATTTGCAATGGCATGGATGGAACTGGAGAGCATTATGCTAAGTGAAATAAGCCAGTCAATAAAGGAAAAATACCACATGATCTCACTCATTCATGGACAATAGAGACCATTATAAACTTTTGAACAATAATAGATACAGAGGCAGAGCTGCCTCAAAGAGATTGTCAAACTGCAGCGGGAAGGCCGGGGAGGGTTGGGGTTCAGGAGGTAGGGGGGTAAGAGATCAACTAAAGGACTTGTATGCATGCATATAAGCATAACCAATGGACATAAGACACACTGGGGGATAGGGGAGGCTAGGGGACTGTCTAGGGCGGGGGGATAAAATGGATACATATGTAATACCCTTTGTAATACTTTAAGCAATAAAAAAATAAAAATAAAAAAACTAGCTTTTAAGTAACAAGAAAACAGTTATAGAAGAAAGTTTAAATTAAAATAAAAAATTGTTTTGATTTATTCAAGAGTGGGAACATCTTCCATGAAAATATGTGCCTTGACTGTGGATGGCTGGGTGGCCTTATCACACCTTAGGAATTCAAATGCTTTTTACAATGACAAGAAAGAAAGTTTCATCTCATTTCTCTCCCAGGGTAGATGTCTGTCAATAGAAGGTGGACATCAATAAAAGGAGGGGCTTGCACAATCAATCCAGAAAGTCAGCAATCTATGAATAATATGGAACCGAGTATTAATCTCCTCTGCCACACACCCTCCCTCCCAGCCAGTGAGCAAGATAATTACCCTCAAGTCAAGCTAAGTGCCCCCCAGTCACAGTGTTCCAATGCTGACATACAAAGCATACAAATAATTCTCACTCTGGCATAAAAGTGACAACTTTCTTGGAAGAAAAGCAGATACTGTAAATTTCTCAAAGTCTTCCTGAAACATTTTTTAAAGTAATTTTTACTTCTTTAGATAAAATGAATACATGGCAAACCATCTGTAATAAAAGGCCAATTCTATAAAATTTTACCTGGTCCTACTCATATCTGCAATCATAACCATATTTACAGACAAATATATCTATACTAATAAAAGAGTAATATGCTAATTAGACTAAGAGACCTTCCAGAAAACCTTCCAGATGTTCTTCTGGACAAAGCCATGGTGGTGGGGCCGAGGTAAAGGTGGATAGAGGCCAAGAGGGGAGGGCAGTTGTGGGTGATCAGGCTGGTGGGGGGCAGGGTGCTGGGGGTAAGCAGACCAGCAGGGGGGCCAGTTGGGGGCAAGCAGGCCATCAGTGGGGGTCAGCTGGAGGTGATCAGGACAGTGGGGGGGGCAGTTTGGAGTGAGCAGGCCAGCAGGGGGACAGTTGGGGATGAGCAGACCAGTGGGGAGGGAAGGTAGGGGCGAGCAGGCCAGCAGGGGGGGGCAGTTTCGGGTGATCAGGCTTGTGGGGGGGCATTTGGGGGCAAGCAGGCCAGCAGGCAGAATGGTTAGAGGCAATCAGGCAGGCAGGCAGGCAGTGAGCCTTAGGAGCCAGCAGCCCGGATTGTGAGAGGGATGTCCAACTGCTGGTTTAGGCCCGATCCCTGTAAACTGGCAGTAGGCCATCCTTTGAGGGGTCCCAAATTGGAGAGGGTGTAGGCCAGACTGAGGAACACACCCTCCCCCATGCACAAATTTCGTGCACTGGGCCACTAGTACCAAAATAAGCTAAAATTTGATGCCTCATCAGGACTGTCTTCTCCAGTTTCTTAAGCCTGCTGATATTTAAATCCCTTTATTTAGAGACTTTAAAATATTCAAAATAATTCTGAGGAATTGCAAATGCAGAACATGTTCTATTCTCAAAGATATTCAATACTTTGTTTAGGCGGGGGGTGGGGGGTGAAGGCATGTGCCAGGGGCTAGGGGAGGCAGGGGGAAGGTCAATGGGGGGAAAAAGGGAGACATATGTACTACTATTTGTAATACTGTAAACCAGTGGTTCTCAACCTTCTGGCCCTTTAAATACAGTTCCTCATGTTGTGACCCAACCATAAAATTATTTTCGTTGCTACTTCATAACTGTAATGTTGCTATTGTTATGAATCATAATGTAACTATCTGATATGCAGGATGGTCTTAGGTGACCCCTGTGAAAGGGTCGTTCGACTGCCAAAGGGGTCGCGACCCACAGGTTGAGAACCGCTGCTTTAAACAATAAAAAAATACTATGCTGGATGAAAGAAGCTACAGCATTTAAAAAGAGCATATACTAAAAAAAATTAAAATAACAGAAAATAAGGTCCCTTTTGTTGTACGTTTTAGACTCTGAACTAAAACCAGCTTTAAAAATGGAGAGATTATTAGCTCACTGATTCAAGGAAGAATTGAGTAAGAAAGCTGTTGAAATGACAGGTGAACAACTTTGCCTTGGGAACAACTGGACCAGATATTCAAATGCTGTATCTCCGATCTATTTTTCTCTGAATATCTGTTTCATTATCTTTCACTACAAATCAGCTCTTGCCTTGTGGTACTATTTGCAGCTGCCAACAGCTTCAAGGCTTTTAACTTACACTTTTAGCCATAAAAGAGACAATGTTCTCTTGGATAATAATTCAAAACCTCTAGAGAAGGAAATGATTAGGCAAGCTTGAAGTCAAGTGCTAATACCTTTGGTAATAGGTGGCTGGAGAATGGGTAGGATTAGTTCCCAGAAGAAGGGGTGAGGGATATTGGACAGGATAATAAGAGCTGACTGTTAAAAGTGTAAGCATTGTAAATAACTCTGATGTCTCAAAATTCTTGTTTTGCTAAATAGAACGGATACATATACTCAATGGAATCTAACACCATTAAAAGTAATGTTATGCTTATATGGACACAGAGTGGTGAAGGCCTGGGAAGGGCAGGTGCTGGGTGGAGGAGGTCAGTGGGAAAACAAACAAACCAATGAAGGAGACATCTGTAACACTTTTGGCAATAAAGAAAATAACAGTAATATATAAAAATAATTTTTAACAATGTGAATAAATTCCATTTCATAACTTTAAAAAATCAAGTAATAGGACACAGAAAAGCATATAAAAGATTATCTTATTTATATAAAACAACTCATAGGAAAATTTGCAAGAATATGTAAAATACTAACATATTTATTTCTGGTGGGGTTTTTTTTGGTGCCTTTCCACTTGTCTAAAACTTCCTAGAATTTATTATGTTTATAAAACAAATCCAAACCAAAATATGCTACTAAATAAACCCTCTTACACTTGACATTATCCATCTCCATAAGTTTCTTTTTAAGTAGTAAATCCTCACTTTGAGATTTAACTTCACACACAATTTGATAACAATTGTTACTCAAAATAACCGTCATTTGTTTATAAAACTTGTCATGGAGCAATATGCATTTCTAGTTATCACAGCTGACAACTCAGCATGGAATGGATGACTTAAAACACTGCTGTTGTATGATGAAATCTGTCACAGTAAATACCTGAAATAAGTAAACACATTATTCCTTTCTCCACAAGTCCAAAATTAAATTTGATAACAGTGGGTTATTCATCTTTTGTGTCTTATCATTTATTTTTAAAATTTTCTGTAAATATTGGTGTCTTGATATATATTTCTATGCTGTTTATATTGAACCTTAATAACAAACAAATTTACTTATAATAAAAACCATGTTCCTAAAATGAACAACAGCAGGACAATAAGGGTAAAGGAATAAGTAAATGAGACAGTGGCCTTCCAGTTTAAAATATGGTTCATTATAGCATTCCATTAAGTTATTATCTTCTCTAATGCATTTAAATGATTTAATTTAGGAAAAAATGCACATTTTATAAGCATATAAATTTTATAAAATGAGGTCCACCAGTACAGTAAGAAAGATATCAAGAATTACAGTGTTATTAGCCTATAAATTAGAAGTTAAAATAGGCCTATTATGTTATTAGTTAGATCTCAACTATGTAAGCAGGAGGTTGAGAAAAGAGATAGATTTGAAACATGTTCAGGGCCAAAAAGGTACTATGACTGACTCTTAATTTATTTTCACAGTTGTTCTATGAAATAAATACTACTGTACTGATTAAAAACAAAACTCAGAAAAGTTAAGTAATTTTCTTGACTTCAAGAAGCTAGAAAATGGCAGATCTGGGATTCAAGCTTATAAATCATTACTTCAATGCCCATAAGATTTCTATTATATCATCTTTTTAGATGCATGAACCAAAAATAAGATGTGGGCAACAATTCTTAGAAGTTAATAACAGTAGTAACAAAATACTATATCCATAATTTTGATTTAGAGTTTTCAAGGGCTTATGAATCCATAATTTCACAAGGCTTCCATTTGCCTAGGTATGGTGAACACAGAGTCCTCATCCCACCTTAAAAATAAGCAATCCAAAGGAGACTTCTATTTTCCTTCTATTAACCCTGACCCATGCAAAGCTGCTCCCTACTCAGTAATGGCACCACCCATTTACCAAGGTGCCCAAGCCAAAATCATATGTGTAATCTGATTTTCAACAATTCCTTCACCCATATAAATTCCCAAAAACTTATGTCTCTTGAATTTGTCCTTTTAGTCCCATTTCCACTGACACAACATTAGTCGAAGGCACTAATAATCATTGCTCTCCAAGGCTATTTCACCAAGTTCCTTAGAGGTCTCCCACCTTCCTGTCTTACCTCCACCTCCAATCTATCCCTGACTCAGCATAGAGAATATTTTTTTAAATATCAATGATTTTTATAAATTTATTTTGAGGAAAGTCTTGAAAAAATAAGAAATTTACAATCATCATAACTGTGGTGACATACCAATACAAAATTGTTGATTATTCCCATATCAATAATATTATAATGCAATCATAATAAAATTCTAACTATATTTTATTAGAAAGCTGCTAAGCTAATCTAAAACTTGTGTGAAATAAGACAAGTCTACAAGCACATAAGTACACTTATAAAAAGAATACCTACAAGTGGGCTGATATGTTTGCTCTGATATATATTAAGAAACTATTACAAGCCAATGTAATGAAAATGATATTTTAGTTGTTTTACAAACTGACAGAACAACAGAAAAGAAGTGGCATAATAAATCAGTGAGAAAAACACCAAATTACTTAGTATATGGCTTGGTAAATGTGGTTTACTCTATGGAGGACAAAGGTTGAACTCTACATCACAAGGTAAATATATATATGTATATATACTAGAGGCCTGGTGCACGAAATTCATGCACCGGGGGGTGGGGTTCACTCAGCCCAGCCTGCCCTTTTCACAGTCCAGGAGCCCTCAGTGGATGTCCTACTGACCGCCACAGTCTGGCAGCAGAGGCTCGGAGCAGGCATCCTGTGTGTATGTGTGTGTGTGTGTGTCCGCTGGGGCCCTGCCAACAGCCGCACTGGAGGCTCAGAGCAGGTGCTCTGTGTGTGTGTGTGTGTGTGTGTGTGTGTGTGTGTGTGTGTGTCTGTGTCTGCTGGGGGCCTGCTACCAGCCACACCATAGAGGCTTGGAGCAGGCGCCCCTCTGTGTTGATCTCTCAGGCTCCTGGACTACACTGCGTGTTTTTCTCTCCCTTGAGCTGTGACCAGGGTGGGATGCTGCCTGCAGGCTGTGATTTCCTGCTAATGGATCACTGGATTACTGCAGAGACCGGGGGCAGGCCCTGCTGGGTGCTGCCTATGGGGAACTTTCCTGTTCTGGGACCGCCATGGCTATCCTAGGAGCAGGCCCAGCTGGGGGTTGCCCGCTCTCGCACTTGCCTGCTCTGGGATTGCCATGGCTTAGGTGGGACATGGGGATCCCGGCTGGGGGTGGGGATTATGTGGCACATGGGGGTCCCGGCTGGGGCGGGGCTTAGATGACGCAATCACATCACCTAAGCCTGGCCTCCCAGGGCCGCACCTGGCCCGGATGGCATCTGGCGCTGGCCAGCACTGCCTGCAGTATGCAAATTATGTTAATTTGCATATGGTGCTGATTAGCCAATGGGAAGCATAGCAGAGGTACGGTTAATTACCCTTTTGTCTTTTATTAGGATATATATAATATATATCTGAATGGATTAAATAACTACATGAGGAAAGGATACAACTATAAATCTAATAAGAAAAATTATAGGAGCATATGCCTGTGAGATTGAAACTGAGAAAAAAAAACTTCTTAAACAAGCATAAACAATAATGAGAAAATGAGGAAAGTGAGTACCCCTACCCCCCAAAAGGATTTCAGTTCAAAGAAAGAAAAATTAAAACCATACAAAATTAACAGGTAGGTGACAGACTGGAACAAAACATATGAAACATCTAAAACCCAAAAGGAATTTATATTTATAATATACAATGAATTCCCACAAAAAAACATAGAAAATCCAATAAAAAATGGTCAAGATGTATGAATAGATAATTTGTAGAATGAGAAAACAAATGGTTAATACATTAAGAAATCCTTAACCTTTTTAAAAATCAGAGCAATGTATACTAACATTCCTCCATTGTACCACTTTATATCCATCAGTATGACAAATTTAGAAAGTCAGATAATATTAAGAGCTGATAGGAATGTAGGAACTCTCACGCACTGCTACAGTCATCTACACCAATGAAGTCATTTTGTAGAGCAATCTGGAATTATTCAGTGACAATAGCTATGTGTATGTTCTATGGGCTAGAAATTCCAAAGAAACTCAAACCAAGGTCCATAGGACAACATGTCTAGAGATTTCATCACCTCACAGTGTTGTATGGAAATAACATCTTGGAAGAAACTTAAGTGTCCATCACCAGGGAAATGGCTATGCAAAATGTAACAGCAATACAATAAAATGCTATGCAGCAGTTAAAAGTATGGATTTATATATCAAAACACAATACTATTTTTATAAATTAAAACAACACTATATAATTTTAAAGATACACACACACACCCAAATAATGATATAGAAGCATTTAGAATAGACTCCCCCAGAAGAAAACCAAGATGGAGGCATAGGGAAACACCGGAGTTATCTGCCTCGAACAACCACTTCACAAATACAACTAAAAGACAGAACGGACATCGCCCAGAACCACAGGAAGACTGGCTGAGGGGAAATTCTTCAACTAGAAGGAAAGAGAATAGCATATGAGACTCAGAGGAGGCGCAGTGCGGAAAATACAAAGGTGCGGAGGTATGCATGGAGTGGGCTGGTAGCTGGGGGCGCGGTTGTCGTTTTCAATCGGGAGGGAGTCTCAGATTCTGAGCTCCAGTTCTGGGCGAGTCTCTAGGGACCCAGACTCAAAGGGGAGAAGCGGGACTGTCTGGCACCGGTCGGAATGCGAGGGCAGCTTTCTCTCCGAGGTTTGTAGTGGTTGCTGGGACTCTGAGAGGCAGAGCCCCTGGGGACTGGACTGAGAGCAGCCATAACTGCTCCCTCCACCCGCCCGCCCTGTTTGATCCCGTGTGACCAGCCCCGCCCAAGCCCTGCACAGAGCCATTTGCCAGATAGCCTCAGGCAAAGGCTAGATTAGCACCTCCCTAGAGGACAGAAGTTTTCCCACTGCAGACACAGCTGATTCTCACTGCCAGTTGGCCTGGAGGTCAAATCCCCCTAGTATTAACTACAACAATCAAGGCTTAACTACAACAAGACTGCGCACAAAGACCACTAGGGGGTGCACCAAGAAAGTATAAAAAATGCGGATACAAAGAAACAGGGCAAAACTGTCAATGGAGGATATTGAGTTCAGAACCACACTTTTAAGGTCTCTCAAGAACTGTCTAGAAGCCACCGATAAAGTTATTGAGACCCTCAAGAAATCTAATGAGACCCTCGATGTTATGATAAAGAACCAACTAGAAATTAAGCATATGCGGACTGAAATAACGAATATTATACAGACTTCCAAAAGCAGACCAGAGGAGCGCAAGAATCAAGGCAATGATTTGAAATGTGAAGAAGCAAAAAACACCCAACCGGAAAAGCAAAATGAAAAAAGAATCCAAAAATACAAAGATAGTGTAAGGAGCCTCTGGGACAGCTTCAAGCGTACCAACATCAGAATTATAGGGGTGCCAGAAGATGAGAGAGACCAAGATATTGAAAACCTATTTGAAGAAATAATGACAGAAAACTTCCCCCACCTGGTGAAAGAAATAGACTTACATGTCCAAGAAGCGCAGAGAACCCCAAACAAAAGGAATCCAAAGAGGACCACACCAAGACACATCATAATTAAAATGCCAAGAGCAAAAGACAAAGAGAGAATCTTAAAAGCAGCAAGAGAAAGAAACTCAGTCACCTACAAGGGAGTACCCATACGACTGTCAGCTGATTTCTCAACAGAAACTTTGCAGGCCAGAAGGGAGTGGCAAGAAATATTCAAAGTGATGAATGCCAAGAACCTACAACCAAGATTACTTTATCCAGCAAAGCTATCATTCAGAATTGAAGGTCAGATAAAGAGCTTCACAGATAAGGAAAAGCTAAAGGAGTTCATCACCACCAAACCAGTATTATATGAAATGCTGAAAGGTATCCTTTAAGAAGAGGAGGAAGAAGAAAAAGGTAAAGATACTAATTATGAACAACAAATATGCATCTATCAATAAGTGAATCTAAGAATCAAGTGAATAAATAATCTGATGAACAGAATGAACTGGTGATTATAATAGAATCAGGAACATAGAAAGGGAATGGACTCACTATTCTTGGGGGGGGGGAGGGGTGTGGGAGATGCGGGAAGAGACTGGACAAAAATTGTGCACCTAGGGATGAGGACAGTGGGGGGGTAAGGGCAGAGGGTGGGGTGGGAACTGGGTGGAGGGAGCTATGGGGGTAAAAAAAGAGGAACAAATGTAATAATCTGAACAATAAAGATTTACTAAAAAAAAAAAAAATAGACTCCCCTTTTCCATGCGGATATATTCCAAACCCCCACTGAATGCTTGAAACTGTGGATAGTACTAAACCCTTTATATATATTATTTTTTTTTTCCTATATATACATATTTATGATAAAGTTTAATTTATAAGTTAGGCCACAGTAAAAGATTATCAACTAGCCCTAGCCAGTTTGGCTCGGTGGATA
>NC_081861.1:39075091-39167591 GCF_963259705.1 Myotis daubentonii
CTTGCCCTGACCTTGGCCAGATTTAAATGCCAGCCCAAGGTCAACAGAAAATGCGCTAGCCTGATGTTGTGGCCTTGCCCTACATTGAGGGGCCTGGACTTGATCCAGTCTCTGCTCCTCAGCATCATTGCCTACTGCAGGTCACCCAGCTGTGGAGGCCATCACCTCAGCCACAGCCCATCTCCCTCACCCCAGCAGCACTGCTGCTGCCTCCGAGTTGTTTGCTATCACCTGTGCCACTGCTTCTCCTTATAGCTACTGAGGCACTGACTGGGTTCTCCCAACAGGTGTGATGAAAGCGCCATAAAACCGGCCATCTGCCCAACCAAAATCAGCTGCTCTGAAGGATGGAGGCGGTGAAGGGGAAACTGGCTATGTCCAGGGGAGTATTCATGAAGGTCAAGAGGAGGGATCCTGCAACATGGCACCATAAAGATAGAATACAGTGCCCAGGAACTGCCCACCATCCTTCATGACCCACACCATCCTGGGCTTCCTGTCTTAATTAGGGATGGAGGACTCTTGAGGACTTGGCCTCACAGATAATGATGGGAAAATAAAGGCACTAAGGTGGACAAGCAAAACACCCTCAAGCAGTGCCCAGGAGACTCTCTTTTCTGCCATGGGGGCTGAAGCACTGTCATTGAAAGGTGCGACAAAAGAGTGGGCCACCATATCCCTTAGGACTGGTAGGAAGAAAAAACTGTTGAGGGGAGGAAAATTCCTCAGGCTGATGAAGCTTCCCCAAAATGATGTGGTGAAAGAATACATACACTTCACCAGAATACAGTCAGGACTGCCAGTAGTTATATAAAGCCCTCAAAAATGTTCAGTTTGAAACTTTTCAAATAAAAGCCAAATTTTATAGAAAAGTTCCTGATATTAAAAATAGGCTTGTCTCCAGGCCCTTGGCCCAGAGCCAGATACCAACTCAAACCTTGAGCTCTGCCTCCTCCTCCCCTGCATGGGGGGGGGGGGGCGGGGTGCTTGTATCTGACAACCTCTATTTGAAAAGAGCTATAAAATCTTCAATGAAATTAATGAGCTTATAGAAAATAAACCAAATAGAAATAGGATAAGGAGGCACTTGCTGAAGAAATGAAAAAGAGACAACTTTAGGGGACAAAGTATGAAGTAAAAGCTACCTTAAAGTATTTCAAATTTTTGACTTAATGTTTAAAAATACACAGATGCAATGGGGGAATAAGGACACATGTAATACCTTAATCAAAAAAACGTGGGGGAAAAAAGATTATAAAAAAATACACAGATGCTCAGAAACAAGATGTTCCATTTTAGAACAACTAAAAAATATCAGACTCAAGTTTTCAGAGACTGGTGCAACTGATTTTTACAGTAAAATTTCTCTTTGAACCCAATGAATATTTCTCCAATGAGGGGCTGAAGAAAACAGATATATTTACTTTGTGCCCAGATGATCATTGTCCCTATCTTCCTTGGGGACTTGATATTATAGTTTTCATAGGAACAAAGTGGAAAATGCCACCCAGCAAGGGAAGTGGAACTTCCAGAACACTGTACAGAACAACTTCCAATTACTCTTTCTCAATTACCTTTTAAAGATATTTTTATTGATTTCAGAGAGGAAGGGAGAGGAGAGAGACAAAGAGAGAGAGACATCAATGATGAGAGAGAATCACCGATCGGTTGCCTCCTGCACATCCCCACTGGGGACTGAGCCCGCAACCTGAGCATGTGCCCTTGATAGGAATCAAACCTCCTGAAATGCCTGACATTGGGATGCTATAGCTAAAATTAATGAACATTTTGATTAGTGTACCTTTCCCACGATCATATAATCCTAAAATTGGTATTATACTTCACTGGAGAAGCGTTTAATGACTTAAATGACTCAAAGTTTCCAAACACAATATAAGAAGTGGTTGCGGAGGACAACTGCAATGATAACAATGATGATACAGAATAGGGAAGAGAACCATAAAGCAAACACTTCTTTGCAAAGTGTAAGCTGTAGTGAGCTGGGTATGTTATATGCCATTAAAGAATAGCCTAAACATACTCTGAGTTGCTTACAGCTTCTTTTTATTATTTTACTACAGGCCTGGTGCACAAAAATTTGTTCACTTGGTGGGGAGGGGGGTCCCACAGCCCGGCATGTGCCCTCTCACAGTCTGGGACCCCTTGGGGGAGATAACGACCTGCTGGCTTAGGCCTGCTCCCCAGTGGCAGAGGGCAGGCCCAATCCCTAGGTGCAGCCCCTGGTCGGGCTCAGAGCAGGGCCGATTGGGGAGTTGGGAGGGTGCCCCCGTCATGCACAGAGCAGGGCGGATTGTGAGGTTGCGATGCCATCCTTAGTCAAGCTCAAGGTAGGGCCGATTGGGGGGTTGGGGCACCATCCCCTGTCACACTCAAGGCAGGGTCAATGGGGAGGTTGTGGCGCCACCCCCTGTCACGCACAGAGCAGGGCCAATCAGGGGTTTGGGGCGCCGCCACTCTCACACTCAGGACAGGGCCGATGGGGAGGTTATGGCTCTACCCCGTCACACACAGAGCAGGGCCCATGTGGGGGGGGGGGTTGGGGCGCCACACCCTGTCACACACAGAGCCACAGGGCGAGCAGGGGGTTGGGGAGCTCCCCCCTTTCAGGCACAGAGCAGGGCTGATCAGGGGGTTGGGGCACCTTCCCCTGTCACGAACAGAGCAGGGTGGATAGGGAGGTTGTGGCCCTGCCCCCTGTCACACACAGAGCCTCAGGGTGATCAGGGGGTTTGGGCGCTGCCCCCTGTCACACTGATTCCAGTGCCGGGAGGCCTCGCGGCTTCGCTGATCCTGGTGCTGGGAGACATATTACCCTTTTACTATATAGGGTAGAGGCCTGGTGCCCGTGTGGGGGCCGGCTGGTTTGCCCTGAAGGGTGTCCTGGATCAGGGTGGGGGTCCCCACTGGGGTGCCTGGCCAGCCTGGGTGAGGGGATGATGGCTGTTTGCAGCTAGTCACACACCCTTCAGGGTGGGGGTCCCCACTGGGGTGCCTGGCCAGTCTGGGTGAGGGGCTGAGGGCTGTTTTCAGGCTGGGGGTGACTGAAGCTCCCAACTGCTCCTTTTTTTCTTTTTTTCTTTTTTTAATTCTGGGCCAGCTTTAGCTTTGAGGCTTGGCTCCAGCTCTTAGGCCTCCACTGCTGAAAGTAGGTTTCTGGCCTTTGCTTACAATGTTGTGATCCTGCTGGCTGAAGCCCGGCGGACTAAAGCAGGTTTCTGGGGTTTTGTTTAGCTTCTATATTTGTTACATAGTTGCTTAGAGTTGCAGCTCAGAGGCCTGCAGCGGCAGGCGGGGAACGTTGGAGTCCTCAGTCACTGAAGCAAGCAAGCCTCATGTTAGTTTCAAGCTGCCTGGCTGCCAGCCACCATCTTGGCTGGCAGTTAATTTGCATATCTCGCTGATTAGCCAATGGGAAGGGTAGCGGTCGTATACCAATTACCATGTTTCTCTTTTATTAGATAGGATTTTCTAGGTAGCTAAAAAAGAAGCATTTTAAGGGTTTTAAAATCAAGTGGTTCCACTTTTCTGCCAAGTTTAGAATTTACTGTGGCCTTGGACTTCCCTAGTTTGGTTCTGGTAAAGTACTTTTGTCACAGTTATAAGATTACAGCTGTAAAGTATCAGAATATTTAATGAAGTCTGGTGTGGCCTTAGACACCTTCCTGAGAAATCAACTTTAGTAGTTTTCAACCCAGCTTGCATGACCTGTGCCTTCATCATTATGTAGTAGAAATGGTCTCTTATACTAACTAGTAAACTGTACACTTTTAACCTGACCATGCGCGTAGTTAAGTGTTTCAGTAAGACAGTCTTCAATAACTATTTGCTTGTTTGAGGATTTTTGTATTGACCATTAAATTAAAAGAAACTTAGAGTCAGGTGATTAAGAACTGGGGTGTTAATAGTCTTCATTTTATAATTAGTCATGAAGTACATTTAAACTGTTAACAAGTTAAAATGTACCTGTTAGGAATGCTACCCTTTCAACTTTTGGGAAGCAAACTCAAGCATTTTTATTTTAGCCTAAAATATTAAGAAAAATATCACTCTAATGTACTATGTTCCCTAGTCAAGTACCATAGGCATCCCATGGGAAATAGTAAGAAATGCAAATTATCAGGCCCCATATATTTCGTGCAAAATAAATGTTTGATTTAACATCAAGACGCACACATTCATTTCCAGGTTTTTGCATTAGGAGTATGAATCTCATTGTTACATAGGGAGCCTGCTGGGTCTTAAAATTGCTGTCAGCTGTTAGAACAGTTTTAGTACTCCAGGTATGTACAAGTTTGAGAACCACTGACTTTAAGAAGAAGAACAAGCAAAGGAGATATTGCCTTTGTAGTTTCATTTAAGACACTCATTCAAATCAACATCCACCACTAGTTATTCATTCAATCCTGATATTCCTCCCACTCATCTATTTCTCTTTGGGTTAAAACATTGTGCTTTGATGTAACAAGTGATTAAATTGCATCTGAACATACTAAAACTATGTAAATATTAGTGCTTATTATTTATCAATTTATTGGGGTTAGAGACTACTGAATGGAGACAGAAAAGGAAGATGGTGCTAAGTGATTGCAGATTTTTTTTTATTGTTGACAGTATTATAGATGTCCCTCATTCCCCTTTTGGCTCTTTTCCACCCAGCCCCTGCCTCACCTCAGGCCTTCACTACACTATTGTTTGTGTCCATGAGTTATGCATATATGCATATATGTTCTTTGGCTCATCTCTTCCCTTCCCCCCAACACCCCTACCCTCTGAGATCTGTTAGTCTGTCCCATGCATCCGTGCCTCTGGACCTAGTTTGTTTGTCAGTTTATTTTGTTCATTAGATTACACATATAAGTGATATTTGTCCTTCTCTGAATGGCTTATTTTGCTAAGCATAATGCTCTACAGGTCAGGCATGCTGTCACAAAGGGTAAGAGATCCTTCTTTTATACAGCCATATAATATTCCATGGTATAAATGGACCACAGTTTTTTTATCCACTCATCTACTGATGGGCACTTGGGCTGTTTCCAAATCTTAGCTCTTGTAAATAATGCTGCTATGAACATAGGGGTGCATATATTTTCTGATTGGTGTTTCTGGATTCTTAGGATATATTCCCAGAAGTGAGATCACTGGCACAAATGGCAGTTCTATTTTTAATATTTTAGTAAACTCCATACCATTTTCCACAGTGGCTGCACCAGTCTGCATTCCCACCAGCAGTGCTCTAGGGTCCCTTTTCCTCCACATCCTCTATAGCACTTGTTGTTTGTTGATTTGTTGATGGTAGCCATTCTGGCAGATATTCAGATAAAATTGGTATGAGGTGCAACCTGAGTATCAGGAAGTTTAAAAGATTTTAATATGCAGCAAAGTTTGGAAACCACTGAGGTAAGTCCTCAAAATTATTTGTGGTTTTTGCCTGTTTATTTTCTGAAATTTTCCTGCTTTGTTTTGGATAGTCATATGCAGTTAGGATGTGTATGTTTATGTGTTATTTCAGCTTTTTTGATAGGAGTATAGTTTTTCATTATTTGCAATGTGATTAGCTTTACATTAATTCTCTACTTGTTAGTATTTATTTTACCAATATTAATAATTACCCCCCCCAAAAAAAAACACCTAGTTGTACTTCTGAGAAAATTATCTGTTCAAAACAGGCATTTGCAAGCCACAATAGCTTACACATAATGCAGAATACCAATTTGAATTTTCTTTTCAATTCCCTGCTCCTCCTTGAAGATATAAGCATTAGGGAAAATCACTAGGATAGGATGGGCTGCAATGAAGCCCTTTTAAAATCAGTAATCCTAAGGAGAGACTCTGCTCAGAGCTTTGGCTGCCAGTTATATTCAATTATTCTCAGATAAAAGTAAGTCAGGCTGCTACTTATGCTTTTATCTCCTCATTACTGTTAGGCCTAATACTGCTCTATAGAAGGACTGCTGCTGGGAGTGGGGTAGGGAATGAACATATATATTTATGTAATACAATGACCTTGTACTAATTCAATATATAGAATCCTGGAATTTGGAGTGAGGGAGGATTTTGGAGTTCATTTAGAACAGCCTCTCTCCTCAACTCTGCCACTTCTAGCTGTGTGAATTTGGACAAATTAGCTAACCTATCTGTATTTTAGTTTCTACATCTATAAAATAAAAATAATAGCCCTGCTGGTGTGGCTCAGTGGTTGAGTGTTGACTTATGAACCAGGAGGTCACTGTTCGATTCCTAGTCAGGGCACATGCCTGGGTTATGGGTTCGATCCAGTAGGAAGCGTGTAGGAGGCAATCTATGATGATTCACATCATTGTTGTTTCTATCTCTCCCTCTCCCTTCCTCTCTGAAATCAATTAAATAAATAATAAAGATAAATGTACCTATCTCACAGGATGGCTGTGAAGACCTTTAAATGAGGTAATACTTGTACATATTTAGAACAGTTCCTAATTCAGAAATTGTTTGGCTCACTATCTTTATTCTATCAGTCTCTGTGGTAAAACTTTATTTGCATGTATCTGATTTATTTATCATAAGGACCCTGCAAGGAAGTTGTTCTCATACCCCTTCATGAATGAGGAAACAACTGAAGCTCAGAGAAGTTAATAACATACAAGGTCATCCAGCCAGTAATGTATGGAACTGTGAGATAAACCTAGGTCTGTCTGGTATATTCCACAGCCCATATATGTTCCTTATACTCCACCCTGCTGTTGGTAGTTGTATGTAGAATAAGTTCAGCTTGTATCATGGTCTCTATGCATGGGGCTTAGACATATGAGCACATGTTTTGCAAACTGGTATGGCTGGTCTGAAGAAAGTTTGTCTGCAGGTTGTGTCCATTGCTTGTGTCCACTGCAGAGTAGTATAGGATGTCCCAACAGAAACCCATTTTTAGGGAATGTTTGGGGGAAAAATCCTAAGGTAAGTGGGATCCAGGAATGAAGAGCTTGAGTAAGTAAACACACCTTATGTCATTAGAGGGGCATAATGTTTGAGAGCAACGTGGTCTCTTGTGTGCATGTGTTTGTCCTAGTGAAAATAAAATAAAATAGTATTCTCACTCAACTCAAACATAAGGAGCTCACCAACACTATTTGGGGCTCCTCTTACCAAGGATAACATCACATATATGCATTCTCAACTTTATCATAGGGTAATATAAGGTTACCTCTCCAAGCAATGACACCTATCAACAGGGCAATTTCTTTTTTTTTTTTTAATATATTTTATTCATTTTTTACAGAGAGGAAGGGAGAGAGATAGATAGAAACATCGATGAGAGAGAAACATCGATCAGCTGCCTCCTGCACATCTCCTACTGGGGATGTGCCCGCAACCCAGGTACATGCCCTTGACCGGAATCGAACCCGGGACCTTTCGGTCCACAGGCCGACGCTCTATCCATTGAGCCAAACCGGTTTTGGCAACAGGGCAATTTCTACTCAGTAAAGTAGCAGTGAGACCCACTATGCCCATCAATGCTAAAGAAACTATGGTGCCTGATGTAACAGAACTAATAGTATAAGTTGACACCACCATACCAGCATAGTAGTAATAGTATCCAGTGGGCCAGTAGATTTGTGAAAAATACAATGCCCAACGAGAACCTCTCTATCTAGTGAATCAATAGAGTGTCATTAGGTACAGAATAAAATATATATGATACTTCTCTTGGATGTCTCAAACACTTAGCAGATAATAGATTTTTAAGCCCCCTCCCCTCATCAACATATAAAATACACAAGTTAGACCTCAGGGAAACACATTTATTCATTCATTTGACAAATACTGATTTTGTATTTTCTGTGAAGTTACCAAGTGCCCTGGATGCTATAGGAGAGCAAAATATGCCACTTTGGCATATTTATTATTTTGAATTAAAGTTACTTAACAAACAGGTGGTAGCCAAAACCGGTTTGGCTCCGTGGATAGAGCATCGGCCTGCCGACTAAAAGGTCCCAGGTTCGATTCCGGTCAAGGGCATGTACCTGGGTTGCGGGCACATCCCCAGTAGGAGATGTGCAGGAGGCGGCTGATCAATGTTTCTCTCTCATTGATGTTTCTAACTCTCTATCTCTCTCCCTTCCCCTCTGTAAAAAATCAATAAAATATATTTAAAAAAAAAAACAGGTGGTATAACAGGGCATGTTAAACTTCCTTTGTCCTTCTGAAAGCAGAAAATGTATCTCCCACATGAAAGGTAATCTCCTTGCACCAGGAGGTAAAGTGATATCCTTATTACCAGAGATAGGGAATTCAGGGCCAGCAAGCTTGTATAAACAAACATTTTTACTTTTTCACTGATTTACTATCCAAAGCCCAAACTCTGCTTAGATTCCTCACTAATTAAACTCCCCAATGCTAAGTTTCTTTGTCCTTTCAATTCCTCACAAATTTGTTTCTTTGTCTAAAAAGTATAAAAGTTGCCTGCTTTAGACATTCCTTAGGTCGCATATCTGTGAGACTTCCATATGTATGAAATTATTTTTTCTCCTGTTAATCTGTCTTGTGTCAATTTAATTATTAGGCTAGCCAAGAAAAATCAAGAGGGGTATGTGAAAATTTACCTCCCCATCAATGTTACGGATATAATGCTAATGGAGCTTCTAATTTTGTATGGCAAAATTACATAATTGAAATAATTATACAAATACAAAATTGCACTTATGATAAATGCTATGAGATGGATTTGATGCTATGAATATCTATAATAGGAGGATTTTTACTTAGTCAGTGAAAACAAACAAGAAAATGAGTTCTGAGGGATGAATAGGCATTAATGAGACCAAAAGGGAAGGGAAGAGCATTCCAGGCAGAGGAAGCAGCATGTTCAAAGGCCCTATTACAAGATAAAGACTGATAAGTGCAGACTTGAAGACATAAAACAATATGAGGCTGAAGACACAGGGGGAGCAAGACCATACAGGGTCTTGTATATCATGATAACTAATTTGGTCTTAATCTCCAAATCAATGGGAAGCTTTTGAAAGCTTTTAAGCAGCAAGGAGGTTGTTATAGAATTAATATTATGAAAAATCATACAGTCATGCCACTCCTCTGCATAAAATTGTCCAAAGAAACCATAGTCCTTCCACCATAATCTGTAAATCTCTAACATCTACCTACTTCTACTCTCCCATTGTTATCTCTGTTCTAACCACATCTGGCTTCCCTGCTAAATCCTAGAATATACCAACCTTATTCCTACCTGACAGCCATTGGACTTGTTACACATTCTACCTGAATGTTCTTTCCCCAGAAATTTGCATGAATCACCTGCTATCTTTGTTCAAGTCTCTGCTCAAACATTATTTACTCAGAGAAGTCTTCTCTGCCAAGACAATCTAAAATAGCACCCTTATGTGTTTAATTTTTTAAAAAATACATTTCATTGATTTTTTACAGAGAGGAAGGGAGAGAGATATCAGAAACATCGATGAGAGAGAAATATCGATCAGCTGCCTCCTGCACACCCCCCACTGGGGATGTGCCCGCAACCAAGGTACATGCCCTTGACCAGAATCAAACCTGGGACCCTTCAGTCCGTAGGCTGACGCTCTGTCCACTGAGCCAAACTGACTAGGGCATGTGTTGAATTTTTATTCATGGCATTATCAATACCTAACATATTATTAAATATTTGCTTATTGCCCATCTCTCCCAATAGAATGTATCCCAATTGATGAATGCATTTTTATTGAATAAATGGAAAAATTGATGACTGCAGTGTAAAGAATATACACATGCTCCCTGACTTACAATGGGGTTACATCCAGATTAAACCATCATAATTTGAAAATATTGTAAGTTAAAATACATTTAATATACCTAACCTACCAATCATCATACAGAGCCTAGCCTATCTTTAACATTTTTAGAGCTCTTACATTAGCCTATAGTTGGGCAAAATCATCTAACACAATGAATACACAGTATTCATAATCATGTGCTTGACTGAGAGTTGCAGTTAGGTGCTGCTACCCAACATCACAAGAAAATATCATATCACATATTGGTAGCCCAGAAAAGATCAAAATTCAAAATTTGAAGTATAGTTTCTGCTGAATATGTATCACTTTTGTATGATCATAAAGTTGAAAATCAGAAGTGAAACCATCGTAAGTCAGAAACTGTCTGTATTGGAAGGGGGCCAAAGTGGATGTAGAGAGGCCAGTTAGAGACAATTACAATAATCCAGATGAGAGATTATAGCTTGGACTGGGATGGTAATGGAGGAGGGGTAAGGATGAATAAGTTAGAAAAATATTTGGAGTGGTAAAATTGATAGGACTTGATGAATTGGATGTAGCAGTTGATAAAGGGAGAATATGATGACTCCAAGGTTACATATTAAAATCTACTTGTACAGTATTTTCCAACAAATTTCCAGCAAGCATGCTATTTCAAGTATTCTTTGTTAAAGACTCTAAAATGGCATTTCCACGTAATGGAATTATACCTACAGAGGTTACTTCAAAAAGACTAGACTCAACCTTGTTCTAATAGGGAAAACTGCTCTAAAATAACTGTTATATGAAAGGGGCCCATATTCCCCTCCTCCTTCTGATACCACCTACCAAGGCTAATCATACACATGTTCTGTAAAGTGTTACAGAATAATAAGCTAGGAAAATTCCAGAGCAGGAGGAATAGAGAAACTGAGTCAGCAGGATAGTTAAAACAAGGCCAAACAGTATGGGCAATTTACAGCTGGCCTGCAAATAACAAGCCATTATCTTCCCCAGTCAAGGATACTTGAAAGCAAATGGTTAAAAGCCTCCCTACAGAGAGAATGCAGGGAAAAAGGAGGGAAGGGGAAAGGGGAAAATGGCAGTTTTACTCCCTAAGCAAAAAGCCAGCATTCTCAAGGCTTGGCAAGATAAAATTGCCAGGTGCTTATCATTAATTCTGGGAAAGCCACAACAAAGTAAAAAGGTACCTTGAGAATTAATCTGTACCAAAAAATTCAGCAGAGAAATTTTGAGACCTATAGACAGGAGGGTATATAATGCCTCAACCCCCCCTCCCCCCACGCAATTCGCTCTTCAAATTAGCTGAGAGTCCATCTCCACTTCATAAGCCAGATGTATAGATTTGCTCGCCTTGCTTCTTTAATAAATGTGCATGCTTTAATATATTGGCTTATCACAACACAATCAGAGTCTCTCATTTAAATTCATTAATGAGAAGACAAGAATCGAGGTTGGGGACAGCCCTCTCCCTCTGACTCAGGTGGCTGTCCCATAACACCTCTCTGGTGTCTGTGAGAGGTGCCTGTCCCAAAAGTACAACGTGTCCCTGAAATAAAAGCAGACCAATGAGGCCACATGAGAATGACACCTTTATTCCACAATCAGCCAGCACAAAATCAGCTCCTAAAATAACATTAGCCATTAAAAATAAAAACTACAAATTGCAGGAGATAATACAAAATATTGGACTTTACTCCTTAAAACTATCAAGTCAAAGAGGAGCAGAATTTGCCACCCAAGAATATGACTCTTTGGCCTAAGGATTATATTGAGCTGGTTTTTAAGAAATGGAAGACACAAGAAAAGCTCTGAAAACTGAATAGAAGTTACCCTTTTGTAAGAAATATTTACATGTATAAGGGAAATGTCCATTTGTAAGGGTGTCTCCCTCTTCTACCAGGAAGAAGAGGATGGCTAAATCCCCAGACACTCTTATTGATGGAGAAGGCAAAGACTTAAACCTGCATAACAACCATACCCTTGTTTACTGTACTTTGTCTGATAATGTCCCATAACTGGCCTTCCTCCTTCCCCAATATATTTTGTCTTTAGCTGGAGATGGTATTTACGGTTGTGGTTTGTGCCATTTCAGGGAGTTACTCCGTTTTCCTGGCTCTCTCTCATGTATACAGGAGATGTACTTATTATTAAAATTCTTTTCTGCTTTTCTCCTGTTAATCTGTCTTTTATTACAGGGGGCCTCAGGCAAGAATCTAAAAGGATAGAGGGGAAATTATTTTTGCCTCCCCTACAAAGTCAACAAAAACAAGGAAAGTCTGAGAAACTCTCAAACCATAAGGATCCTAAGGAGACATGATGACGAAGTGCAAGGTGGTATCCTGAACGGAATCCTGGAATGGAGAAAAGATATTAAGTAAAAAAAAATAAGAACATCTGAATAACGTATGGACTTTAGCTGATGGTGTATCAGTATTGGTTATAAATTGTGACCAATGTGCCATGCTGTTACCAGAGGAAATAGGTTCTTCCACATTCTTGTAGAAAATGAATTTCAGGAACACACACATAGGAGGATTTTAAGCCAGTGATGGCGAACCTATGACACGCGTATCAGAGGTGACATGCAAACTCATTTTTTTGGTTGATTTTTCTTTGTTAAATGGCATTTAAATATATAAAATAAATATCAAAAATATAAATCTTTGTTTTACTATGGTTGCAAATATCAAAAAATTTCTATATGTGACACGGCACCAGAGTTAAGTTAGGGTTTTTCAAAATGCTGACACGCTGAGCTCAAAAGGTTCACCATCACTGATTTTAAGCAATAGTGGCAAAATTTATTAAAGCATCCTTGAAAATGCTGTCATACTAGATGAGGCATTTTCCTGGTGGGTCCAGCATCAGAAGCTGATCCATTTTGTTGATCTGCCCCCAGATACACCATGCCTGATGTCTCATCCACAACCAGGTGGTTCAGCTTCAGGGACTGCAGGCCCATACTTGTGCCCACCAGGCCCAGAAGGGTCTGGGCCCAAAGCTGCAGTGCCATTACCCCTGGCACATAAGTCTCCAGTAGTCCAGCTCAATCTCTGCTCCTGGCTGTGCTTTGGCCAGTGCAGTTGCCAATGAGAGACTGGGGCCTTTGTTAAGCTGCCCTCTATTTCCTTGGGCTTAGGAGAGAGCAGGCTTTCTTTTGAACTATCCAATCTCTTTCCTTGACTGGCATCCTTATCCTATGCAATCTTTCCCCCAGATTTTCCCAGGTTAGCCTCCTCCCGTTTATGGTGACCATTTTGTATCCTACTGCACATGCACCCAGTGAAAGTACTTCCCCCTGCACCATCTTCTTCCTCCCCTAATTAGTGGGGTGGACTCCCCCGGTGACTGTAAAGCTTAATCAGATATCTATTTCTGGTTGGTTAGCTCCCTCCCTTTTGCTTTTGTTTTGTTTTTTAATATATTTTTATTTACTTCAGAGGGGAAGGGAGAGGGAGAGAGAGATAGAAACATCAATGATGAATTATTGATTGGCTGCACACCTCCTACTGGGGATCAAACCCACAACCTGGGCATGTGCCCTTAACCGGAATCCAACCCAGGACCCTTCAGTCTGCAGGCCGACACTCTATCCACTGAGCTCCCTCCCTTTTGGTTAATATCTAAGTACCTATCTACTGTAACAAAACTAATGGAATATGTTGATAATAGTGAAAACTACCTGTGTGGTTTATACGAACCCTTGGTACTGTCTTATAATTTTTCTGTAAATCCAAAGCTGTTCTAAAATAAAAAGATGTTTTAACTGCACAAACACACATACTTACAATGCAGATCTCAATTCATTGCCTTATTCTTGTATAAGCAGACCAGAATTCTTTCTTTCAAGTGATTTCTTACAGGTACTGGTTTTTATAAACACTAGATCTTTTCAGAAACAGTACTTTCAAATCCTGAGAAGGCCAAAGGAAATGCTGTGAGACCTCTTTCCATTGGTAGAAGAAAAAAATGAATACAAACAATTCCTGCTTATCCATCCAGAATTACTAGAATACTGAGCAGAATAAAGGTTATATATGGTTTTGCTTTGTTTGGGGGAGATAATTTATAAATTACTGCATGTCTAAGATTTTTTTCACTATCACCACATTTGTACTCCCTAGCCTTCTCAATAGAAAAGTCACTCAGAATTTTTAGAGGCTTTTGTGTTAAATTGTGACATACATAGGTAAGCAACTCAGAACAGTAATTTCATTAAATTATTCCCTCATTCCCTACACAAACCACAACTTCACACATTTTAATGGAAGGGGAGGATGATGCAACAAAGGACAAGAAGCAAACATTAGAGAAAATTCCCACGGAAACAAAAGTCACAGAAGCACAAAATTTCAGAGCCAGACTATATCCTAAAGTGCCAAAATCCTCATGGTGCAGAGCAGAGCCTAAGACACAGAGAGATTAACTGATCACCTAAAATCACAAACCTTCTATGGTCTTTCAACCCCAGGCAGGCTCACTCTATTCATACTCTTTAGTTTTGTCTACACACAGACCCAATAAAGCATTTTATTAGTACGGCAAAAGGTTAGTAAAAAAGCTCATAGAGGTAATTAGACTTGTGTTAATTAAATAATCAAGAATAACACTGTATATAGTAGAAGGTTCCATACAGTTGTTTTTACACTGCAGTATCTGATTCTTTTAATAAAACCTGACATCACCATAACAATCAGAAATTGATCCATGAATAAAACATAAGTCAAGAAAAATAAGTTCTAATTCAGACTTTGAATTTTATTCTCAGTTGGACCTCAATGTAGCTGGGCTTCAGTTTCCTTCTTAGTTAAATAGGAACAATTATTTCTTATCTTACCCAGAGGTCCTGAGAATTGGTACAGCTTAATAACCTCTCTCATCTTTGCCATCTGAAGAGTGATCCTATTATCTGCTCTTGTTACTGACTGATCTATAGACAGGGGTAGCACACTCTTATGGTACTTGGTTTCTCCTTAAGGTCCTTGGAAAGTATAGTAGAAAGAACAAAGGATATACAGGAAGTCAAGGAGAAAGTGTTCTATGCTCAGAGCTGCCACTGTCTTTCATATGACCTTCAACAAGTCACTTCCTCCATTTGTATAATGAAGGGATTGTACCCCGACCTCAGGTTGCCTATAGGTCTGAGAATCCCTATAGGCCCTTTCAGCTTGGATAAATGACTCTAGAATTCTATATTCAGGCAACACCATGCAGGTTGGAAATGTAGATGCCATAGGGCCTTTTATGCCAAACTTTCAAAATTAGCTACAAGATCCATCTCAGCATAGGAGCTTCTGGTGCCTTTGGCCACTCCATGATCCACACAGGGATTTCTGAGTTGACTCAAGGGAGGGGGATAAGAAATACCCAAGTCCAGAGGCAATTAATTAATCTTGAAGTGATTAAGTTATCTCTACCTCATAGCCTATATTCCCCTGAATGGAAGGGTAGGAAAACCAATAATGACATAATTTCTGCAATGAAAGTTGATAATTACAAAATGGAATCTCTCAGGAGAGAAGAGACACTGAACCTATTCATATTTATAAGTCTGGCATTTCTGAATGTCACTATGTCTGATTTTCACAGGCAAGGAAGAAAATAAAAATAAACATTAATTTATCATCAACTCTGACAAATACTAGCCACCTCTTTAAATAAACACATGCCAACATCCATTAGCCTATAGCCCTTGACCCCTCCAGTAGGCATGCAGCTGGAGCTAGTTCTTATGAGAATGAGAAACTGCATGTATGTAGAGTTAGATTAGAGGGGTCACTAGAAACACACCTGCAATACTCTTGTAGCTTTCTATTTCTCTTACCTCAGCTACTAGCCCTACTCAATACACACTCTGTGGAGAATACTGAACGCCTTTAATTCGAATCTGAACATAGGTATAGAAAGCTGCTTTCAACAAAGATCCCAACTAGAGTCTCTCAGCTCACTTCCCTGAGCAAAATGGTCATAGAACAGGTTCTAGGTCTGAATAAGATGGAGTAAGCACAGTCCAACCTGCTTTTTCCACTAAATGCAGCTAGACAGAAAACAGGGAACAGCTATTTGAGGAAAGAGGAAAAAGTAATAGGCAGATTTGGGAAGAAGACCAGAATTAAAAGTACCACTGAACTAGTACTGAGCTGCCTATTTTTCTTCCAGTATCTTCCGGCCTAAATCAAAGATAGCCTGAAACCCAGAATTAGACAGCAGGTCCGGATAGGAGAAAGCCCTCTAGGTCAGGTTCAAGGCATGGGAAGGAATCTCCTGACACCCAAGATAGGGTGGAAGAAATCCCTTTTTTACTATTTTATTTTATTTTCCTCCTCTTTTCTTTGTTCTGCCATAGCTAAGCCCCCAAGCCATCAGGCAATTCCAAAAAGAAGGCAGCAGTAGCAGCAACAGTGGGGGCTCAAGAACAGGAACACATTGAGGGTAGGTCAGAGGAGCAGTGGTCCCAAGAGAATTGGAAAAACCTGACTGTTGTTTTTTTTCCTCTCTTGATCTTCCATCACTTGGCCCAGATGTGAGCACAGCTGTAAGAAATGCACAGTAAAATGGAATAATTAAGGCCAATTTTCTGACCAGAGGACCAAAAGGGAACACTCAAAGAACAAGAAAGTGCGAGGTATATAGCAGAGAAAGAGAAACTCAGCAAAGTGTCCTGGCCCCGAAACCTGTTCTTTATAAACTCCTGGGTTCATTACCAAGCTGTGCATATGTGGATCTGACCCAAAAGTACATACCAACAAATTTCTGTGTCTATAAGGGGTTTTTTTGTTTTGTTTTGCTTAATCCCTTCACCTTTTTCACTCAGCCCCGCAAACCCTGCTCCTCTCATAGCTGACAGTCTGTTCTCTATCTCTGAGTCTGTTTCTATATTGTTTGTCATTTTTATTTTGTTTGTTAGATTCCAGATATGACTGAAATCATATGATACTTGCCTATCTCTGATTGGTTTATCTCATTTAGCATAATGCTCTCCAGGCCCATCCATGGTGTCACAATGTATCACAGCTTTTTTTTTTAAATCCACTCATCTACTGATGGGCACCTGGGCTGCTTCCAAATCTTGGCTATCAACACTAATAAAAGAGAAAAATGGTAATTGGCGTACGAGCTACCCTTTTCATTGGCTAATCAGAGCTATATGCAAATTAACTGCCAACTGAGATTGGCAGTTAACTGCCAACAAGATGGCGGTTAATTTGCATATGTAGGCACAATGCAGGGAGGTGAAAGGGAAAGCAGGAAGAAGCCCCCTGCCACTGACAGTGATCGGAAACCCAGCGGGGAGCTAAGAGCTGGGGGGAAGGGCAAAGGCGGCCCCAGGGAGAATCAGGTGCCTTTTCCGCCCTGGCCAGTGATAGCAGGAAGTAGGGGTGGAGCCAGCGATGGGAGCTGGGCACGGTCGAAGCTGGCAGTCCCAGGAGCTAGGCATCCCTTGCCTGGGCCTAAAGCGAAGCCCACAATCGTGGGGCCACTGCAGCTGTGGGTCCCCGCTGCCCGGGCCGGACACCTCAGCCAGAGGCGTCCTGCAGGGGCAGGGGTAGAGCCCGCGCGATCGCGGCGCCCCCCGCTGCCACTGCGGGTCCCTGCTGCCCGGGCCGGATGCCTAGGCCAGAGGCGTCAGGCCTGGGCAAGGGGCCGATCCTGCGATTGGAGGGTGATGGGGGTCAACGCCTGAGGGCTCCCAGTATGTGAGAGGGGGCAGGCTGGGCTGAGGGACACTCCCCCCCCACACACACACCCAGTGCACGAATTTCGTGCACCGGGCCCCTAGTTGTGAATAATGCTGCAATGAACAGAGGGGTGCATATTTTTTTAATTACTGTTTTCTAGTTTCTTTGGATATAGTCCCAGAAGTGAAATCACTGAGTCATAAAGACAAAATTTTGAGAACTGAACTCCAGGATAGACTACTGCCCAAGTTCCATACTGGCCACTGGACAGGATAGATACAAATAGCATTGCAGAGTCTTTGAAAATGGAACTAGTACTGAAAGAAAAAGCTACAGAAATCAGGTCAGAACTTGCAGCCCAGACCCAACTGGTAAATTGCCTGCTAAAATAAAAACATCAACATTCTCTATGGATTTAAACAATATCTAGAGATTCATAACATTCAAAATGTACAAGATAGAATTCAAAATTACTCAGCAAAAGAAGAACTAGGAAAATCTCAATTTCATGAGAAAGACAAATCTTGAATGAACTATAGAACATCTCAAAAACTATAAAATAAGGAAAATGAAAACGGAAATTTTAGAACTGAAAAATTCAAAAGTGACAAAATTTTAAAAACTCACTAGAAGGAATCAATAATACAGTATAGTACAGAACAAATATCTAAAGCAATAATGGCTTAAAACTTCCAAAATTTAGCAAAAGATATACACCTACATATTCAAGAAGCTCAGCAAATCAGAAACAGGATACATCTAAAGAAATCCATGCTCAGATACATCATAATCAAACTGCTGAGAACTGTCTTATAGTAAGTCTTAAAATTAGGTAGTGTGGTTTATTCAACTGTATTCTTTATTTTCAAAATTGTTTGGCAATTCCATTTCCTTTGCTTTCTGTATAATTTAGAATCAACTTGTCTACATAAATAAAAATACTGCTGGAATTCTGATTGAAATGTAATAATTCAATGTATGCATTAGTTGGGGTGAAACTGACAATTTTACTAGGTTTAATCTTCCAATATATGAGTATGGTATTTCTTAACATTTATTTAGGTCTTCTTTAATCAGCAGTTTATAGATTTCAGTATATAGATTCAATACATATTTTATTAGATTTATACATTATTTCATTTGGTGCTATTTTAAATGGTATTATATTTAAAATTTTTGGTTTCTAATTGTTCAAAGATAGTATATATAAATAAAATTGATTTTTGTGTGTCAGCCATGTATCCTGTGATCTTGATAATGTCTTGCTGAGTTTTAGTGTACATTTATTAGGCTTTTATACATGGAAAATCATGTTTGTATATAAGGATAATTTTATTGCCTCTTTTTAAATCTGAATGCCTTTATAACTATTTCTTTCCTTATTGCACTGGCTAGAATTCCAGTATAGTACAGTGATGAATAGGAGTGGTGAGAAGAAATCCATGCTTTGTTCCCAATCTTAGGAGGAATGCATTCAATCTCTTACCATTAAGTATGATGTCAACTGTAGGTATTTTGTGGCTTACCTTTTGTCAGATTAAGGAAGTCCCTCTATTTCCAGTGTGCTGAGAACTGTTATCATGAATGGATGCTGGATTTTGTAAAAAAAAAAAAAAATCTGGATCAATTGATAAATTCATGTGGATTCTCTTATTTAGACTATTGATATGGTAGATTATATTGATTGATGTTTGATTATTGAACCAGTTTTGCATTCCTCAAATGCTGGATTAGATTTGCTAATATTTGGTTAAAGATTTTTACATCTGTATTCATGGAGATTAGTCTGTAGTTTTCTATAATTTTGTGTCATTTATTTGTTAAATGGTAGAATCCTCTAGAAACCATCCAAATCTTTTATTGTCTGTGGGGTCTGTAATATCTTTCCTGATGTTAGTCATTTGTGCTTCTCTCCTTTTCTTTGTCAGTCATGCTAGAGCTCAATCAATTTTATGAATCTTAAAAAAAATCAGCTTTTGGTTTTACTGATTTTTCTCTATTGATGTTCTGTTTTCCATTTTACCCATTTGTGCACCTTATTCTTTCCTCTACTTTCTTTGGGTTTAAATTGCTCTTCTTTTTGAAGTTTCTTACGATAGAAGAAACTTGATTTGAGGTATTTTCTCTTTTTTATTTTAAGCATTTAGTACTCTATCTTTTTATTTAAGCACTGCTTTAGAGACATGCCACACATTCTAATATGTTGTATTTTCATTTTCATTCGGTTCAAAGTATTCCCCTGTTATTTACTCTTAAACCTGTGGATTATTTAGGAATATGTTATATAATTTCTGAGTGATTTTATATTTTCCTGTTATTGATTTCTAATTTCACTATAGTAAGATAGTATACTTTCAATAACTTAAATTATTTTAATTTGTTAAGGTGTGTTTTTATGGCCCCGCATAGGGCTTATTTTTATGAATATTGATCTCAAAGTGCTTTTTGGTTTATGGATTCAAGAGTCTTGCAAAGATTGAAAAGCAGTAGTTCTACATAGATAGGGTCAGGAGAGGAGAAATTTGAATATTTAGACAAAATGTAGGCCAAAAGAGAAACTCTACCTTAACACAAAAATAATGTCATTAGAGCCGTATCTGAGAAAACTTATGGGACACATTTCAAAAATCCCTTTAGGAGACGACTGAGATGAACCCAATATAATTTATGTTACCACACCTAAGCACCATCGGATTCCCCTTTTTCATTTATGGTTTTAAAATGCATAGAGTCTGGTGGAGCTTTTTAGTCAAAAGTCCTGGTCAGCAAGGCTAATGCAAATTGATTCTTCTGAAGACATACCAAAAGAAAATCTGACAATTTATGCCAACCCAACAGAAATCTTCTGGTTCACATTTTGCCCATCTTGGTAAATAGAAAGACATGTTTAATTCTGTCTTCTGTCTGTGTCTCTACCTTTGGAATGAAATATGTTATACCTTCTATCTAAGGCTCTCTAGGTAGACAGTAGAGCATAGTGGCTGAAAGCAAAAACTCAGGCATCAGACCTAAGCTCAAATTCTTGCTATACTCTTCACTATTTGTGTGAAATTGAGCAAGCTGCTTGGCCTATACAAGTCTCTATTCCTTGTATAAAATGGTATACAGCAATACCTATATTATGCAGTTTTATGAGGTATAAATGAGATAATAAATATAAAGATCCTAGAGCAGTGCCTGACACATAGTAAGTGCTGTTAATGTTAATGATGATGGCATTCATGATCTCATCCATACCGTACATATCCAGAAGCTGTAACAAAGGCTTCCAAACTTTGGTCTGAAGATTCATACATACATGTCTGAAACGTTGCTCAAGGGTTCAAAGGATAAGAACAAAATTGGAAATAGAGATAAAAGATGAAGTTCAGAAACCAAAGAATGGAAACCTGGGAGTCTGCTGAGGCATCTACAGCTCACAGTGCATGAGCTCAGAGCAATTTTAAAGTTTTATGTCAAGGCATACACTACACATACATAAATCATTATCTAGGAAGATAAAAGGAAAGGCTACCATTTATGCTATTCCTATAAGAAAACTCAAGGTTGGAAATGAGGAAGAACATACTGATTGTGGAGACAAAATGTGACTAAATGACCAAAATAGTACTGAAGAAGCAATGAGATGACTACTTACTTGAGTAGAATAAATATTTACCTGACTGAATGCAGGAGCTGTCAGAAGATATCTTTAGGTCTCATCAGCTTCATAACTCCATCATTTTTATTAAGGTACTAGAGACCCGGTGCACAAGATTCATGCACTCAGGGGAGTCCCTCAGCCCGGCCTGCACCCTCTCGCAGTCTGGGAGCTCTCGGGGGATGTCCAACTGAGGGCTTAGGCCCACACCCAGCTCCTAAGCCATCAGTCCGACATCCTTAGTGCTGCTGCAGGGACAGGAGAGGCTCCTGCCACTGCCGCTGTGCTGGCCTGCAGTGAGCCGTGAGCCCTGCTTCTGGCTGAGGGGGAGCATCCTGACCATCAGGGGGCAGCTCCTGCATTGAGCATCTGCCCCCTGGTGGTCAGTGCACGTCATAGCTATTGGTTGTTCCCCCATCCAGTCGATTTGCATATTACCCTTTTATTATATAGGATAACTGACATACAACATTATATTAGTCTTAGGTGTACAACATAATGATTCAATATTTGTATAGAATATTGTGAATGATCACCATAATAAGTCTAGTTAACATTCATCACCATACATAGCTATGAAAAAAATTTTCTTGTAATGAGGACTTTTAATATGTACTCTCTTAGCAACTTTCAAATATGCAATCCACTATTTTTAACTGTAGTCATCATGCTGTACATTACATCCCCATAACTTATTTCATAATTGGAATTTATAATAGCTTAATTATTTTTAATGTCCATACTAATACTAATATTTTCTTCATAATGCACATACAGTATATCTACAACAAACAAAATCTATTAAAGAAAGAAGTTAACTCCACAAGGGAAGAGAAACACATACAAAAAAATGAGGTTGTTTGGATCTTTCACTTCAAATCACATGAATATTATATGAGCACAACTTATGAATACATTTTGGTCTGAAAAAGACACCGAACTTACAAAAGACTAGAAAGTACGAAGTGATATTGTCACAGTAGCAGGAGAAAGACATTATTTTGACAAAATAACTATTAAAAGAATTATAGGGGAAAACACTATTTTGTCAGAATTGTCAATGCTGAGTACAAAGGTGAAGGAACACATAAAAAACAATGCATCGATGTTATGCTTTATTCTTTACCATTATTCTAGACCAAAATATTTGAGCCAAGAGATGACCATTTCCTTTCCTCAAGGAAGAAAATCAATAGTGTGGCAATTGTTCCAAGTATAATCCCAGGCCCACCAACTTGAATATTCAACACTAGATCTGCTAAATCATAATCAATAGGTTGGAACCCAGGAACCTACATATTACTAAACTCCTTCAAGTGATTTTGATGCTCACCAACATTTGAGAATCACAAACTAGTACAAGCATCCCCACAACTAGATCTCAATAGTGACTAGTCAATCAATCAAAAAAGCATGTTAATGCCCTGATATAGACCTGATCCTCTCAGTGAGCCTGTTTCTTTTCTCTAAAATAGAGATAGTAGTACCTACTACCTCTTACAAGCTGTGGAGAAAATTTAAAGGTGTATATGTGCAAAGCTTCACATAATATCTATCATATAGTAAACCATTCAATAAATTTTAGTAAATATACATGCAAAAAATGCAACTAGACCACCTTCTTACACCATATATAAGAATAAACTCAAAATGGATTAAAGACTTTAATATAATACTCAAAATCATTAAAAAATCCTAGAAGAAAACATAGGCAGTAAAATCTCAGACATTTCTCTTGGCAATGTTTTTTTCTGATATATTTCCTTGGGTAAGGGAAACAAAAGAAAAATTAAACAAATGAGACTATATCAAACTAAGAAGTTATTGCACAGCAAAGGAAACCCATCAACAAAATGAAAAGACATGTCACTGAAAAGGAGAAGGTATTTGCCAATGATACATCTGATAAGGGGTTAATATCCAAAATTTATATAGAACTCAAGACCAAAGACCAAAATAAAAAAAAAACAATACAATTTAAAAATGGGCAAAGAACCTGAATAGACACTTCTCCAAAGAGCACATACAGATGACCAATAGATAAATGAAAAGATCCTCAATGACCCTAATCATCAGACAAATGCAAATTAAATCCACAATGAGATATCACCTGACACTTATCAGAATGGCTATCATCAATAAATCCACAAACAAGTGTTAGTGAAGAATCAGAGAAAAGGGAACCCTTGTGCACTGTTGGTGGGAATGCAACCACTATGAAAAACAGTATTGAGGATTCTCAAAAAATTAAAAATGGAACTTCCCTATGACTAACAATTCCACTTCTGGGTATTTATCTGAAGAAACTCAAAACGCTATTTCAAATGGATATATGCACCCCTACACTCATTACAGTGTTATTTACAATAGCCAAGATATGGAAGTAATCCAAGTTCCAATCAATATATGAGTGGATAAAAAAGTGGTGGTACATATATACAATGGAATATTACTGGGCCATAAAAAAGAATGAAATCTTACCATTTGCAACAGTAGGAATGGACCTAGAGGGTATTATGGTAAATGAAACAAGTTAAACAGAGAAAGACAAATATCATATGATTTCACTTAAATGTGAAATCTAAAGAACAAAATAAATGAACAAACAAAATGAAACAGACTCATAGACACAAAGAATAGACTAAGGATGCCAAAGGGGAGGTGGATTGGGGTTGGATGAAAAAAAGTGAAGGGATTAAGAACTACACATTGGCAGTTACTAAATAGTTATTGGGATGTAAAGTACAGCATATGAAATATAGTCAGTAATATTGTAATAACTATGTATAGTGCTAGATGAGTACTGGAAATATTGGGCGCATACTTTATAAAGTATACTATTGTCTAACCACTATGCTGTATACCTAAAACTATTATAAAATACTTTTGAATGCAAACTGTAACTGGAAAAGAAAAATTTTAAAAATTTAGTAACTATAATGAGAAAAAATCCAACTCCTTATTGAAACCATTTCAATCCTTGAGTACCTATATTACTTCATCTCTTGCTACTCCCCCCTCCCAAACTCCACCTGACAATTTGTACTCAAGACAAATAAAACTGAAAAGGAAAAAAAGACAACAAAATCAATTGGAATGCCCTCATACAACCATGCTACTTTTTATCTCCTCTTCATTGCTTATGTTCTTTCCTTAGCCAGGAACTTCACAGGGTGTAGCCCCTTGACCTAGGAAGCTCATACTACTTGATCTTCATGGTCTAAATCATTAGCATTTTCACTGGGAAGTTTTTATTGAACCCCTAAGTTAGGAGCCTCTCCTCTTTGTTCCTTCTGAACCTTAAATTCTTTACCTATTTACATGTTTGTTTATCTGTCTTATCTTCCCTCATTTGAGAGCAAGCTCTTTGAAGTCATAAACAATTCAATTTTGTGGTTGTTTCTGTTGGTAATTTTAAAATATATAGAAATATACAAAGAATAATACATTCACCCATGTTTCTAATATCTATAAGTAATCATTATTGACATTTTGGCACTTTTGCTTTCAGTCTTTTTCTATTTGTTTCCAGTCTTTTTCTATTTATTTCCTTTAAAAATAATTTATGAGAATCCTCTTCATTGTTTCAGGACAGAATATTATACATTAATCCAAAAGTCCCCTTGACCTCCACTCTATGTTCTACTCCCTCCATGCCTTTCCAAAGGTAACCAAACACTAATATAAGTTTGATATGTATGCTTCCAATCCTTTTTATACATTTATAAATATATCCATATAAAATATACAGCATTGGCTTGTACATAATTTTCCAAATGTCATGTGTGCATCATTCTGCCACTTACTTTTTTCAGTCAAAAATATTTTTGAAATATGTCCATGTTGATATACTTATCTGGTTAAGTCCTTTTAATTTCTGTATAATAATCCATTATATAGATGTAGCCCATTTTATTTAACCTTTCCCCTATTGATGGGCATTTAGGTGTTCCCAAGATTTTGCTACTACAAAAAAAGGTTACAATAACCATGCTTTACTACATATCTTGGTATATAAATGTTACTTCAATAAAGAGACCTAGAAATAGAACTGTCAGATTGTAGGTTATGTGGATTTTCTTTTGAAGGACAGACAAATTGCTTTCCAATGTAGCTGTACTAATTTTATATGCATCAACATTGTTCAAGAATTGTCATTTCCCTACATCCTTACCAACACTTGCTGTTGTCAGCCTTTAAAATGTTGCCAATATTCTCAGAGAAAAAAGATCTCATTCCTGTTTTTTACTGTCTTATTCATCTCTATATCCCCAGCTCCTAGCAAGTACTTGGCACATGTTGGTGGCTTGGTAAATATTTGCTCAGCTCTAATTCTGAAGTCACATATAGGTCTTAGCTCTGTACTGCTACTTCTGAACACAACAAGGTGTCTCCTTTCAGCAAGAACCAGGGGGAGATCCCAGTTTCCTCACCTCTACGCAAACCTGTGAGGAAGAGGTAAAGAAAAAGCTGCAGCCAGACTGGTTTGGCTCAGTGGATAGAGCGTCGGCCTATGGACTGAAAGGTCCTGGGTTCAATTCTGGTCAAGGGCATGTACCTTGGTTGCAGGCACATCCCCAGTAGGAGGTGTGCAGGAGGCAGCTGGTGGATGTTTCTCTCTCATCGATGTTTCTAGCTCTCTATCCCTCTCCCTTCCTCTCTGTAAAAAACAATAAAATATATTTTTTAAAAAAGAAAAAGCTGCAGGTGATGTAATTTTCTGAAGATTTAGCATTCCCTAAGATAGCATTCAGTGAGTGAATTTTGACCTCTGCATTAATAATCCTTTACAATCAATCAGGTTAGCATCTAGCTCCTTCTATCCAAAAGCTAGGGGCATAGTTCAAAAGACAACAGGAGTGAGAAACAATACATCTGCTACGCAGTAGCTCTTTTGCATCACATCAGTGGAAGGCACACAAGTGTGAAAGGAATAGTTTAGCTTTCTAGTGGTGTCCATGGAGGTACTAGTTACAGACATTATGTGTTCATGAAAACAGGTTTCCCTTTCCCCCTTGGCATATATATAGACCAGTGGAATATGGACCAAAGTGATATAAAACATCTCCAGTTCTGACCCATTAAGGAACCTCCTATATAATATCTTCCATGTTCTTTTCTCCTTAAAGCTGTCTGGACTAAAGATAAACCCTAGAGCAACCCTAAGAATGCCATGTTAAAGATATCAGCTGTAAGATGGAAGGGGTCTGGATCCCTGGACCACCACTTGAAGAAGCAATATAAGTAAGGAAGAAACTTTATTGGTTTAAACCACTGAGAGTTCAGGGTTTATCTATTAGAGTAGCTATCATTTACTCCAATGAATACAAGATTACACCTAGAATATTTGGCAAACCTTTTCAGAAACACAAATAATCCAGCATTTACATCTCTAAATGAGGAGAGTTCATATTCTTTAGAGACATGACAGAACTGGCAATGTTACCTGTTAGAATAATTGTTAGTTAGTCTCACAAGACAGATAACACAAAGCATAACTGATATATCTACCAATGCAAATGCTATGCAACAATTACTGAAAAAAATTTCCCCAAAGATTGCAGAGCTGAAATAAACAACATTCTTGTCAGAAAAAAAAACTTACCTAATCAGTTCTGTTGCCTAATCAAGTTATACTAGTAAAATTAAAGAGGAAGACATTACTAGCAAGTCTCCACTACAACTGTTAGGCATGAATTTAGTTTGATAGTGTCATAAATAAACAGTCCTCAATGAGAGCTGATGCTGCAATTCTCAGCAGAAAGGCTCCAGGCTGCTTAAGTAGCTAGAGGCTGCAATATTGTCACTTCCTAGCTGAAGGCTGAAAAAGCACAGAAGGCAGATATATAAAAACAAGCAGGAATGGGATACGGGGAAGAAAGAATGGAGAAGAGGAAATCTCACGTGAGTAGTTCTGGGCTATTTGATTTAGGATTAAAGTCCCAATATTTGCATTAAGATTTTGCCCTCAGTTTATAGTAACATTGTTTTAATTCTGGAGGTTCCTCACCTATAAAAATTTCTTGACAAAGCAGGATATGTCTGATTCATCTCTGTATAGGGACTGCTTTGATAACCGTGATTAAACAAATGACAAGGACAAAGTATTTAGCAAAATGCTTTTCTAGGAGTCACAAATGCTGCAGGGTAGATGACCACATAACATTTGGTTCTTTGCAAAAATAAAGTAATCTACACATTCATCAAACAAATATTCATTAAGTACCTCCTCTTTGCTAGTCAGTTTGGAAGAAAAGAAATACACAATCCTAACCTCAAGGTAGTGGAGCAGAGATACAAGTCAACAGCACCTAGAATACAGTGTAATCAGTACTCTGACAGATGAAAGAAAGTACATGGGAGCTGTATGATTCCAACTTGAGAAATCAGAGATTTTTTAGAAGATACTCAATGAACACTCACTGTGTGCCAGGTCCTGTTCTAGATGCTGGAGTTACGGAAGTGCCTGTGACACTTGCTCCTGTTCTAGGAACTCTAGGAGCTCATAGGGGACACAAGGGAGATGTAGCCACCCAATAACCCCAAGGCAGTAGGAAAGTGCTGAACAGAATATGTGTTGTGGGAGGTGCTACTAACTCAATATATCCAAATATGTTTTTCCTAATTTGACTGCACTTACTCCATAACTATGACAGAACAAGTGGTATCACGTGGTAATGCCCCGACATGTCCAGAATGAGGACTCCCTCTTCCCAGGACTTCCTAGAGGTAAAGCTACCCAAGTCTCAGAAGGAAAGCACAATGATTTCTGAGCTCCTATTCATCTCAGTGGTGCTGAGCTTAGACTTTTCCCTTGGGATGCCATTCCCCAAGGAATCTGATTCACGCTTTTAGACTCCAAGTGCTTTCCCTTTTCCTCCAAAACTAGGTTATTTGTTCTTCATTTAGGAAACTAAGTTTATAGTTAGGGACCTGAAATCATTTTTTCTTATTATTATATCTTACAACCCAGAAATAGAAAAAGCAAGCTCAAAAGGCCTCACAGCTTGCAGAATACCTATTGGACCAGCCTCTGGAGGCTCAATGATGCCTCCCACCAGACATGATCAGAAAGACTCATAAATTTGAAACCAGAAAGCCAGAGAGCCCAAAAGCTTGATCTTAAAGATCTGTAATCTCTGTCAATCCCTTAATTTTACAAATGAGCATACTGACAAAATGGCCCAACAGATAGTTAATGAGAGGATTGGAACTGCAATCAAGGTTTCTCGACCACTTTTGAGAACATAAGATTCAGGCCAATGTAAGAGTAAGAGAGACCCTAAGAGAGTAAGAAATATCCTAATAGAAAGAAAATCGAGGGCTCTAAGATCCAGCTGGCCCACCCAACATGGAAAACCTCCCTCCAATACTAAAATCAATAGGTTTGATTTCATTAAATGAACTTCCCCTCATCCCCCACCCCTAATATAAACAACTATCAACACCTCCAGCTTGGAGGAAAAATGAGACAAGAGTGTTGGAATGCTCTCTTTGGGAGCAAACCTATTTATTTACATTGAAGCATGATATGTAACAAATGAGAGAGGCCCTGAAGTTAATAGAAGCACCCCTTTCTTTAAGTGTAGTCCTTTACCACCCACCACCAATAGATCATAACAAGCCAATGTACACTAATGCACTGAGGTCTTTCCAGAATATAAATTAACAAATACAACTCCCAAGTATTCTCTCACTTCAGAGGGATTGTGGTACACAATGGGACAGAAGGGGACATGTCAATGCATTCTGGACAACAGGGGACATGGGGGAGAAGGTAGAAGGTAGCCAGTGGGCAACAAACAGCACATAATGTAGGCAAACAAAAAAGTACAGGTATGAGACATGGCCTGGTCCTCCTCCACCATTTGGAGATTGCCAGAAAATGGAGAGAAGGAACTAGAAGAGAATCTCAGAGCTGAAAAATAAAAGTACAGGACTATCCATCACCTCCTCAATATTTCTTCCCTTTTCTTTTCTAGTTCCTGAAATAAGAAGTGTCTTGGCCTGGGGACCTAAAAGTATCTTGCAAAGAGAGGGAATAATTGCTACAATAAAATGATGGAGTCCTTCAAGAAAGGTGAATAGATAGATGCTGGAAAATAAGGCTTTGAAACCACTAGTCGTTTCTACTCAAATTCTTTTAAAAAAATATGCAACCATTCCAGATGAGTATTGCTCTTATCTCAAGACTTGCACACTCAAACAAAAGGAATTACATGTCTCTTATTGATATCCTTGTCCTACTTCCAAATTCAGCCAGTATCAAACAAGAGAAAAGATGAGAGGGTTGGGAGCAATGAAAGAATAATTTATTTCCACAAAATAAAGATCTTACAGGACCCTCCACGACCCAGTTTACACAGATGTTTTTTCCCTTCAAACTCACATCACACTTGGGATTCTTTTTCATCTAGATGAGACAAAATGTTGTTCAAAGTGCTTAGCTTAATTTATTCACAGCCACACTAACCCGGACACCAGAGATACCAATTACATTTCCCATCATACCCAGGGCCTACAGGAAGCAGACTTTCCCCCTGAGATTTGTAGATGGTTTCACAGTCAAGTATTATGTTTAATCCAAAGTTCTTCCTTCCAGAAGAATGTAGGAACATTACAGTTTTTTTTTTAATCCTTTATGTAGGCTTTAGAAAGTTGACTCTATCCAAAATGTGATACAGCAGCCTATGATAGCCAGAGTGAATGGCATTCTGAAAAAGTCAAATGAGTTGACAGAATGCTTTGTTTTTTCTACTTTATTTATGCCACTAAGCTAAGAAAGCAAGAGAGGGGAAATCACATTTTCTATTCTACAGGCAAGAAGTTAATAGCTCTGAAGCACCCAGAAATAGGCCTCAGATAGACCAAGCATTTATACAAGGTTGTGTATAAAATTTTAGGAGCTTGGAAAGCTTCAAGCACTTTCAAGTGTTTTCAAGCATATTAGTCTTGCTTCACACAAAGCATAATAAGTCTGGTTGATAGAAGAGAAATAATAATGCTGTTAATCGAAGCAGCTTGGAAGTGAATCATCCACTCCAACAATTCACATTGATTTAATGCCCTTTGGACACTATGATTCAGTCCCTTCATGGAGGGTAATCACTATCTCACTTAGGCACCATTCACACTCATCTTTGTTTCTGCATAAACAAACAAACCAATGGCTTCCCATGATGCAGCCAGAAATATTGGCCTTTAAGTGATTGTGCCTCTGGAGAAAGAGCTCAGCTGTTAAACAAAACTCAGGGCTGCAAACAACTTATTTCTTAAATGTATCAGTCCCCTTTGGTAGTTGATATTAACTAGGGAAGATGGTAAGGATAAGGTCAGTGTGAACCAGGGAAAAAAACAAATCATAGGATAATTGAAAAGAAACACAGTTTTATTACCCTCAAAGGAAAACAACTCAAGCTGGACTCAAAATGCTTTAAGGAAGTATTGTCCCAGAATGGCCCGGAGAGAACTATTTAAAGAAAAATTAGGAATTATTTGTAATTGATATATCAGTTACTGCTATGTAAAGGGGAATTTCTAAACTAAAGTATTTACAGTTTTTTAAAGATAGTTTATAGTATTTTTCATTGAATTTATTTGGGTGACATTGGTTTGCAAAACCATGCAGGTTTCAAGTGTGTAACTCAATAAAACATCATCTGCACACTGCATTGTGTGCCCACCACCCTGAGCAAAGTCTCTTTCCATCCCCATTTCCCCCCTTTGCTTAACTCCACCTAGCCTCCACCTCCCTTTCCCTCTGTCTATCACCACACTGTTGGCTATGTCTATCTGTTATGTATATTTTTTTTGATTAATCCCTTCACCTTGTTTCATCTAGCCCCCCAATCCCCCTCCCCTCTGTCAGTTGTCAGTCTGTTCCATGTATCCATGCCTCTATTTCTATTTTGTTTATTCATTTTATTCATTTGATTCTACATATAAGTAAGAACATATGGTATTTGTCTTTCTCTAACTGGCTTATTTCACTTAGTATAATAATCTCCATGCTGTCACAAAAGGTAAGAGCCTCTTCTTTTTATGGCCGCATAGTATCCCCTTGTGTAAATGTATCACAGATTTTGTATCTACTCATCTACTGATGGGTACTTGGGCTGTTTCTAAAATTTCAAGTGCGGTAAACAGTTCTATATAAAACCAAGATGAAATTTTCCATGAAGAAAAGCTTTGCTAATATTAGTAAAATGGTAATAAATGTTGAAGTTGAATGATGGGTATATGGAGGTTCATTATACTTTCTCAACCTTTTTTGTATATATTTAACATTTTCCACAGTAAAGCTCTTTTTTAGTATGTTTCTAAACAAAGGTAATTCCAGGTCAGCCCTCTGAGTTATTACAAATTTGAAATTACTGGGATTAATAGTGGAGTTTTGACTCCATTATAAATTTTTATCACAGCTCTCAGACTCTTGAACTTTACTCTCCCAAACACAGCCTGCCTATATTCAAACTCATGGCAAGGGCAATTGCGATCCAACAGAGCCATAACTTGTTCTGCTTCTAGTAAAAATATCAAGGGAAGTCTGAGAGGGAAAGAGAAGATAGTGGGGCCAGGAGATGAAGGGCTAGCCTTGAAAACCAAAGCCTGTTTTGATAGCATCACCTGCTGTTAGCTTCCCACTTTTTCAGATAGACTTGTTATGGAGAGAAATTGTCCTACATTCTCTTGCTTTGGTTCTGTCAACCACCATCATAAATAGGCCACTTTCCCTGGCCAGGATAAGCTCAGCTAGATGGAGATCCCAGGGGTTCAGTCCATTGCTTTACTCTAATGAGGGAAAAACTTTTCATGCTCTGGAGTGTCTTGCATACTGGGGCAATTCTTAATCAAGCACATTTATCATTTGTTTTGTTCCACTGAACATCTTGGAGGAGCTAGGAGGGACTGGGCAGTGAGGCTTGGAATTTCTCCTATATGTGACGGTTGCATTTTACCAAGAAAGTATTTCTAGACAAGAAGCAATAATTCCTATAAACAAATTCAACTATCCCCAAAGCAAAGTAAACTAAATTCGGGAAGGAAGATATTTTACAAAGTGAATTCCACTTACAAAGTCATGTAGGCTTTTTCAAGACTTCGGAACTGCAAAAGAAAAAGAAAAAGTTGGATAAACTTTCTGCTGCAGTTAGAATAACTAGCACACCCACAAATTTACCCTTGTCTCCATGGAGACAAGTGGGCCTAGCAACTATCTAAACATTATATTATAAGGAATTACAGATAAGCACCAGTGGCCACAGGGGAAAACTGTAAAAACTGAAAATGGAAACACTGTTCAACCATCTCGGGCTATAATTCTACCATGACACCATGGGAATCTATGTTGCATTTTTATTCATATTCCCATTGGAAAAATTTCCTTCCCTTTAAACAAAGAGGACTCTAAAGCTGAAAAACTCAGGGTGATTAAATTGACTTTAATGTTCATGAGGAAAACTGTCTTAAAGGCAGCCTTAGGGGAGCATTAGGTCAAATTACCTTTCATACTGTAGGGCAAACATTTTTAAGACTTATGGTGTTCTACCCATTCAAAAACTTAATATGTAGCAGATACTCTGCTAGGTACTAAAAAATGACAATTTGAATTTTTCAAAGATGCTTTCACAACTGTATCTACTTTGACCCTCTAGATAACATAGGAGCTGTCATTAACTGCATTTTATCGCTAAAGAAATTAGGACTCTAATATGTGAAAAGATTTGCCAAAGGTCACACAACATTTCAGTGGATCCAGGAACCCTGGTCTTCTGACACCAAATCCCATTTTAGTTTCAGCTATACAACACCCCAGCACTCAAAGGCCAGCCACAGTGCTCCACAATGGGGGATATACTAAGATAAATGAAGTCACATGACTCAGCATGGCTCCTGAACAATTAGCACTGTGACTATGAATCTAAGACAATAACATTTATTGTATTGCTGGTTTTCAGTTTGTGAATTTTTTTAAATCCTCACCAGATGTCTTCTATTGATTTTTAGAGAGAGTGGAAGGGAGGGGGAGAGATATAGAGAGAAACATCGATGTGAGAGAGACACATCGATTGGTTGCCTCCCACATGTGCCCTGACTGGGGCCAAAGATTGAGCCTACAACCCAGGTATGTGCCCTTGACCAGAATCAAACCTGGGACCCTTCAATTTGCAGGCCAATGCTCTATCCTCTAAGCCAAACTGGCTAGGGTCAGTTTGTGGAATTTATCAAGCTTCAAACTTATTATATGTGTACACCTCTGCATATATATTATACTTCAATAAAAAAGGTTTTTTACTGTTGACTCTATTGCAGCTGTCCTTCATTCCCCTATTCCCCACTTTTGCCTCCCTCCACCCTACCCCTGCCCCTCTTAAGCCTCCACTACATTATCAATAAAAGTTTTAAAAAAAACATTCTAAGTGTCCTAAAAGTATGTATGTTTTACTGTATAGACATCCTCAGTCCTTGTAGATACCATGTGTTCAACTTTTATGCCCGGGGTCAAAGAGGTATGTTATTCACATGAAAATTATTTTGGAGTTCTCCTTCCTGAACCACAGGCTACAGTCTTAAATTTGTTTCTCTCTCATGAGAACATCATGGGTCAGCACATCATTAAAGCCTTTGCCTACCTGTTTTACTCTGATTCAAAGGGGAAAGGATGCTCTGGTTCCTGGTAGACTGGCCCATGCCCAAACCTGCCTCCTATCCCTCATCCTGCTGCCCAAAACTGTAGTTCTTTATCACGAACCCCTAGTTATCTGAACCAGTCATTTTAAGTGACATTTTCCCACTGTCATGCCAAAATCACCAATCTAACAGCATTGTTTTAGAGTCTTTCCAATTGACCAGAGGAAGCCACACAGTCAAGACTACCTTAAAAAAACTGTAAATACTTTAGTTTAGAAGTTCCCCTTTACATAGTAGTAATTGATCTATCATTGGTTAATTGTACAAATTATGTAATCACATGGCTCAGTTTCTCCATCAGCACATTGATAACTATATACCATAGTTACATAGCTTTCAAATATCTCTGAAATTAAGGTAAACGTAATAAAATCTTGACTTAATTCTAACTCCTCACATTTACTTAGTCACTATTCCTTTTAATCTCATTTCTGAATTATCCCTTAAATTCAAAACCTCCCTTCCTTCTTTAATATTTTTGTTTAATTCAGACCCTCCTTATCGCTTATTTAGACTACCATCAAGCTCCTGACCACTCTCCTTGCCCCCAATCTCTCCCCACTCCAGCCCATCTCCACACTGCCACCAATGTAATCTCTATAAAACCAACCTGGTTATATTATGTCTCGATTAACTACATTCCCTGCATACCTTTTAGTATGACAGGTAAGACACTTCTCTGTCTACCTCCCATCTACTTCTTAATATACCCTCATCTCCCATCACTTCTCCTGATATTCTATCCCCTGTACAGACAATGTTCCAGTCTTACAATTTCTATAAACACAGCACATTGTTTAATGTCTCTTTACCTTTGCACATCCTAGTCCCTCTGCCTGACATATGTGTGCTCCCTTCCTCTTTTAAAAATTCCTATTTATCCTTTATTTTTTTATTTTTTTTTATTGCTTAAAGTATTACAAAGGGTATTACATGTGTCCTTCCCCCCCCCCGCCCTTGACAGTCCCCTAGCCTCCCCTACCCCCCACTGTCTTATGTCCATTGGTTATGCTTATATGCATGCATACAAGTCCTTAGGTTGATCTCCTACCCCCCTCCCTCCTGCCCCCCAACCCTCCCCAGCCCTCCTGCTGCAGTTTGACAATCTGTTTGAGGCAGCTCTGCCTCTGTATCTATTATTGTTCAAAAGTTTATAATGGTCTCTATTATCCATGAATGAGTGAGATCATGTGGTATTTTTCCTTCATTGACTGGCTTATTTCACTTAGCATAATGCTCTCCAGTTCCTATTTATCCTTTAAATCTCAGTTCAAATGTCACCTTTTCTGAGAAACCTTCCCTAAGCTTTCCATGAAGAATACCTTTTATGTTAACATACCATCCTGGATATAAAATTATCACATCACTTATGTTCCTTATGGTAACCATTACTTTGTCTCCTGAGTTTTTTAAGGAATGGTGCATTTTTCATCTGTGTCCCCAATATATAACACAGTGTCTGGCCCCAAATGTTGCTCAATAAATGTTGTTAAGTAAATGAATGGAGCTATGATAAGAAATGTTATTTATGGTCAACATACAACATATATGGTCAACAAAAAAAGCATGATTATACTTCCTTGATACCCCATTCTTTATTTGAAGCTTTTAGGTAAGGATTTAAGAAATTTAGAACTGCAAGCTGGAAGAAGAAAAGTTTGTCCTACTGTATCTTTTTTGAGAACTGTTGTTCATTTTATGGATATAAGGGAAAGAAATTGACCATCGAAGTCTTTATTTCAGTCTTTCAACAGCAATGAGTTAATTTTTATTTAAATTTCCTGCCACTATAGCAAGACTGCTAAAATAACTTGTTTTCCCATTTCCTCCTAAATGCCCTCCAACTTTATCTCCCATGACCCTTCACACACACACTGAGGACTGATTTTCATTGTATTTAAGTAAAGTGCCAACTATTACACAATTTACATCAGAAGGCTGGTAATAAAGTAGGACCTTCTCCAAGGTCATTCATATATTCTCTGATATCTGGGAAAGTGCTGAGAGAAAAATAGGTAGATAACTCAATCTGTCATGTGGACCTAAGGAGACTATACAAATACCTCATTTCCATAACAACATTGCACTTAGTGTCCCAATATAATAAATGAATATGCTATGACTGAAGACTAAACAGAGGCTAATGGTAAATGCATTAATTAGGGACCTGTTTACACTTCTCCTGGGAAGGATGGTCATTTGTGACTGATGCTGTCATGCAAGAATACTGACTGAGTTTGGGTCTTCACTCTGGTATTTCATATAAGTTTGTGATATTCTCCTACATTACCATTTGCTGACAGGCATTAATAACACTAGTGAGAGCAGGAGACCTTGATTCAAACCCACAAATGATGAAAGTTGATAATCGAGCCCTCATAATAAATTTATTAATGATAAAGAGATAGAAGTAAAAAAGGAGGTATCTAGGCATGTGTTTTGTAGCACTTTCACATACTTCGATCAAAAGTAATTCTTCTGTCTTTTGATTTATCCGTTTCTTAGTTATATACATAAGAAAGAAGAATAATGTTTTCTAGTAAGAGAAATCATGAGAAAAGAGAATAGATCCAGCTTTATTCAATTAATTACAATTATGAGTGACTATATTTCATAAAATCAAAAGATCACCAGCTTTTGCTTTAAAAATATGTGGTAATAGACACAAATTAGAGGGTTTATTCAGAGCATAAGAAGCATTTCCTAGTCATTCCCAAGACTACTTGAAGTCTTCTAGTTTAGAAAAAAATGAGTGCATTATTACCAATTTGCCTCCCATATAATTGACTTCTTAGATAACCACACCCTTGACAAATAATCACATTTTAGTGATCAAAATAGTATGTGTTGACAATATTTCTGTTAACAATTTACACTTTCATTATCTTTTTTATCATGATTGAATGGCCAAATCCATCTATTTCTGATCAAGAGAGGACAACAGAATGCCAATGTCAAGGGTCATACCTTGTGATCATTCATTGTTTGCACTGGTTTTACCAACTTATAGACAGGTTTCATTGCAGACAACTGAACACAGAATGCCTAAACAACTGGTTGGGGTAAAAAAAAAAATTCAAAAAGAACAACTGCTTTGTCTAATGTAAAAAATAATAATAATAGAATCAGTTGCATTATTACATTTAGTCTTTTATCAATTACTGAAAGACTCATCACTTTAAGCTAGGTGCTCAGACCAGTAGTCCTGATTGGTTATAATTATATTAAACAGTGATTAATACATTAGTTTTATCAAGTTGTATTATCAACCTGAGAAGCCCAATTATTAAATTGTGAATGTAGCTGTATATTCTGAGGCATAAAACAGACAAGGAGGTCTCTGCCATCTTTTAAGTGGAACATTATTGTGTTAAAACTTACTAGTTTTGTGACCTTGGCAAATCACTGTGCACCTTAATTTCCTCATCTGAAAACTGTGATAAGATTGATACCTAACTCACTGTGTTGGAATGAGAATTAAATGGATTGCTATGTTAAAAACTTAGAACAGGGAGACGGAAGATGGCGGCGATATAGGCAGACGCGTCCCAGGTCATGTCCGGGAGCAAATGGAATGAGCAGCTGAAACTAGTAACACCCACACCGAATTGACGAAATTGCTCAGCTGGTGAGACGGTTTGCAGCCGGGAAGAGCAGAACTCCCCTGGAAAGGTAAAAAAAATCCCAGGGATTTGGGCAGGAAAGTTTGCCAGACCTCTGAGCCCAGAGGGTCAGAGGGAGACCGCGTGGCAGACAGCCGTGTCCCTTGGGACAGGCACAGCCCCTGACGGGGGGGGGGGGAGGGGGGGGGAGAACCACGGGATTCCTGGCGCCGCCAGGGAAATTGAGAGCTGGGTTCTGTGATCACGGAGGACTGAGCCTAAAGGGGGCAGCCTGAAGAGCTGACCTGACCATGCAGTCCCGGTAAGAGAAGAAGCTTACAGAAACCAAGCCTTCCCCGTTTCCGTGGCCGGCGTTTGTTTGTTTGTTTTCACTGAATCCTGTTCATGGGACATTTCGGATACAGACACTCACCTGTGCTGAAGAGAGGGAGAGTGTGCGGAGGAGTGGAATCTGGGGAGAGACTGGGGAGAGAGGGGGAGCCGGGAGAGGTGGCAGTGAATTGAGTGCTGAGACACCCCTGAGCCCAAGACTGGGGCAGCCACTCTCTCCAGAGAGTGAGACTCCTCCCCCCCAGCCCCCAGGCAAGGAGCACAGCCACACCCAGATTCCTCCCTGTACGAGATCAAGGATTAAAATAACCTTATCAGTCCCTGGGAGTTAACAGGGTCTGGCCTATAGAGGGATTTTCAATCCCAGCAACAACACAGCGCCAGTAACTAACTATTACGCAATCAGCTCTGGGCAGTGAACTTCCACTGGACAGAGAGGCCCTATAGCCTCAGAGGCCAACCCCAGAACACTGCCACCCAGAGGCTGACCCACAAACTGACTCTGCTAAACACAAAATAAGGCAGTCTGGGAAATAAATGCGGCCTGCTTTACAATAAGGACTGTGGTTTACAACACAGAGGAACAGTATATCGCAGGGAAACTCAACACTCTCCTGAATACCTGGAAGGTCTAAGGCGAGCCACACTGAAGAACAGAAGAACCGAAGGACCTTCACTACTGCAATTTTTTTTTCTTTTTTCACCTTTTAACTAAGAAACCAATTTTTTTTTCTTTTTTTTTTCTGTTCTTTTTTTTTTCTTCTTTTTCCATCAACTGATTTTACCCTTTTAATTACAACCTTCTTATTTTTAACCAGTATTATTACTGCTACCATTTTACCATTTTTTAAAGTGCCATTTTATTTTCTCTTTATTTTATTTTGGGATTAGTGTTCTCCATTCTATTTTCATCGTTATATTATTGGTTGTTTCTAGTTTGCATTCATCTCCAGGGAACTGTTGCTGGAATTTGTTGGGATTAATGGCTGTTCTATAGGAGTATTCTCCTCATATAAAAAAGTCTCTTCCCCTCTTCCACTTCATTCTCTCTTTTCGCTCTATTTTTTTTTTCTTCTCTTTTCTTTTCTTACTTTTATTTTCCCCCCTCCTTTTTCCCAATTTTATTTTTGCACTCCTCTTTTTGGACCCTACTTTCCTTTTCTTTTTTCTCTCTTATCTTTTTCTCTCCCTTCTTCCTTATCGCCTAATTCTCTTAATTCGGGGGGTCACCCTCATTTGGGATTATTAATATCGTGAATATATTTGTGTATAGTGCCTGGTACGTGGTGCCTTGTTGTGTTGTATTTTGTACCTTTAAATCAACGCAGCAGATCCAAGCAACAGCAACCTCCTGAACACCACATCCTCTGCTGAGGAACAGCAGCTGTACGTGAAACCTCGCCCCACCAGCCAGAAGAGCCACCACAGCTGTGAACAGCACCAACCAGAGGAGCTTCTGCCAACTGAAGAGCAGCTGCTACCGCAACCGCCCGAAGAGCAACCACAGACCAAGGAGTCACTGCCACCAAGGGAGCAACCACTGAACGACTCAACGTCTAGATATGTCAGTGAGATCAAACATGGGTAGACAAAGAAACCCCCAAAGGAAAGAGAAGGAGGACTCTCCAGAAAAGCAGCTAAGTAATACAGAGGCATGCAACATGACAGAAAAAGAATTCAGAATAAGTGTCCTAGAGTGCATAAACCGGATGGAGGAAAAAATCGACAACCTCTGCAAGAAGCAAGAAGAAACAGATGAAAAAATCGACAACCTCTGCAAGAAGCAAGAAGAAACAGATGAAAAAATTGATAACATATGGAAGAAGCTAGAAGAAACAGATGAAAAAATCAACAACTTAAGTAAGACCCAAGAAGAAATGAAGAGTGATATAGCTGCAATGAAAAACTCCATTGAAGGTATCAACAGTAGACTAGGAGAAGCGGAGGACCGAATTAGTGAATTAGAAGACAAGGAAGCAAAACACACCCAAAATGTACTGCAATTGGAGAAAAAAATTAAAAGACAGGAGGAGAGCCTAAGGGAGCTTTGGGACAACATGAAACGAAACAACATACAAATAATAGGAGTACCAGAACAACAGAAGGATGAACAAGGATTAGAAAACCTACTCGAAGAAATAATATCAGAAAACTTCCCTGAGGTGGGGAAGAAAAAAGTCACACAAGCCCAGAGAGTCCAAAACAAGGGGAACCTGAAAAGACCCACACCAAGACACATCATAATTACCATGGCAAATGTTCAGGACAAAGAGAGAATCTTACAGGCTGCAAGAGAGAGACGGAAAGTTACATACAAGGGATCTCCCATTAGATTGTCAAATGATTTCTCAACAGAAACACATCAGGCCAGAAAAGAATGGCCTGAAATTTACAAAGTGATGCAAAGCAAAGGACTGAATCCAAGAATACTCTATCCAGCAAGGCTATCATTCAAACTTGAAGGGGAAATAAGAAGCTTCACAGACTAAAAAAGGCTAAGGGAGTTTATCACCACCAAGCCAGCAATGCAAGGAATGCTAAAGGGACTGGTATAAAAAGAAGAAATAAAAAGCTCAGAAAGAAAACAGCCACACACACACAAAAAAGAAATGGCTACAAACAAGTACCTTTCAATAATAACTTTAAACATAAATGGACTAAATGCTCCAACCAAAAGACATCGAGTGGCTGAATGGATAAAAAAACATGACCCATACATCTGCTGTCTACAAGAAACCCACCTCATTAGAAGGGACTCACACAGACTGAAAGTGAAAGGATGGAAAAATATCTTTCAGGCAAATGGAAAGGAAAAGAAAGCTGGGGTAGCAATACTTATATCAGACAAAATAGACCTCAAAGTGAAGGCCTTAACAAGAGATAAGGAAGGCCACTTCATAATACTAAAGGGATCAATACAACAAGAAGATATAAGCCTGGTAAACATATATGCACCCAATGTTGGAGCACCCAAATTCATAAAAAAACTCCTGGAAGATATCAAAGCAGAGATCGACAACAATACAATCATAGTAGGGGACATTAATACACCATTGACAGCACTGGATAAGTCCTATAGACAAACAATCAGCAAAGATACAGCAATCCTAAATGACTCACTAGATCAGATGGACTTAATAGACATCTTCAGAACACTTCACCCCAAAGCCAGGGAATATACGTTCTTCTCAGGTGCTCATGGGACATCTTCAAAAATAGACCATATATTGGGTCACAAGCAAAGTATCCCCAAATTCAAGAAGATTGAAATCATAAAAAGCGACTTCGCAGACCACGATGGCATAATATTAGAAATAAACTACAATAAAAACAACCCAAAATACTCAAACACCTGGAAGCTGAATAGCATGCTATTAAATATTGATTGGGTTACCAATGAGATCAAAGAAGAAATTAAAAACATCCTGGAAACTAATGACAATGAAAACACAACAATCCAAAACCTATGGGACACAATGAAAGCAGTCCTGAGAGGGAAGTTTATAGCTCTACAGGTCTATCTCAAAAAACAAGAAAAAATGGTAGTAAATCATCTAACTCTACAACTCAAAGAATTAGAAAGAGAGCAACAAGAAAACCCCAGAGTGAGCAGAAGGAAGGAGATAATAAAGCTTAGAGCAGAAATAAATGACATAGAGACCAAAAAAAACAATACAGAAAATCAATGAAACCAAGAGCTGGTTCTTTGAAAGGATAAACAAGATTGACAAACCTCTAGCCAGACTCACCAAGAAGCAGAGAGAGAGGACCCAAATAAACAAAATCAGAAATGATAGAGGCGAAATAACAACAGACCCCACAGAAATACAAATGATTGTTAAAAAATACTATGGACAGCTCTACTCCAACAAACTAGACAACCTGGAGGAAATGGACAAATTCCTAGAAAAATACAACATTCCAAAACTCAATCAGGAAGAATCAAAAAATCTCAACAGGCCAATAACCATGGAAGAAATTGAAGGAGTCATCAAAAAGCTTCCATCAAAAAAAAGCCCAGGACCAGACGGCTTCACAGGGGAGTTTTACCAAACATTCAAGGAAGAACTAAAACCTATCCTCCTCAGACTACTACAAAAAATCCAAGAGGAAGGAACACTTCCAAGCTCATTCTATGAAGCCAGCATCACCCTGATACCAAAACCAGGTAAAGACAACACAATGAAAGAGAATTACAGGCCAATATCCCTCATGAACATAGATGCCAAAATCCTCAACAAAATCTTAGCAAATCGGATCCAGCAGTACATCAGAAAGATCATACACCATGACCAAGTAGGATTTATCCCAGGGATGCAAGGATGGTACAATATCCGCAAATCAATAAACGTGATACATCACATAAAAAAATTGAAAGAAAAAAACCACATGGTCTTATCAATTGATGCAGAAAAAGCATTTGACAAAATTCAACACCCATTTTTGATAAAAACTCTCAGCAGGGTGGGAGTAGAAGGGTCATACCTCAACATAATAAAAGCCATATATGACAGGCCCACAGCCAACATCATACTCAATGGACAAAAATTAACACCATTTCCCCTAAGAACAGGAACAAGACAGGGATGCCCCCTCTCACCACTCCTGTTCAACATAGTACTGGAAGTGTTAGCCATTGCAATTCGGCAAGAAGAAGAAATAAAAGGCATCCAAATTGGAAAAGAGGAAGTAAAACTGTCCTTATTTGCAGACGACATGATATTATAAATACAAAATCCTAGAGACTCCATCAAAAAGCTACTAGACTTAATACATGAATTTGGCAATGTAGCAGGATACAAAATTAACCCCAAGAAATCTGAGGCATTTCTATACACCAATAATGAACTTTCAGAAAGAGAGATTATAAAAACAATCCCATTTACCATTGCACCAAAAAAATTAAGCTACCTAGGAATAAACTTAACTAAAGAGGTAAAAGACCTCTACTCAGAAAACTACAGGACGTTGAAAAAAGACATAGAGGAAGACATAAACAGATGGAAGAACATACCGTGTTCATGGATTGGTAGAATCAACATCATTAAAATGTCCATACTACCCAAAGCAATCTATAAATTCAACGCACTTCCCATTAAAATACCAACAGCATACTTCAGAGATCTAGAACGAACTTTCCAAAAATTCATCTGGAATAAAAAAAGGCCACGAATAGCTGCAGCAATCCTGAAAAAGAACAAAGTAGGTGGGATCTCAATACCAGATATCAAGCTGTATTACAAAGCCACTGTTCTCAAAACTGCCTGGTACTGGCACAAGAATAGGCATATAGATCAATGGAATAGAATAGAGAGCCCAGAAATCGGCCCGAACCAATATGCTCAATTAATATTTGACAAAGGAGGCAAGAACATACAATGGAGCCAAGATAGTCTCTTCAACAAATGGTGTTGGGAAAATTGGACAGATATATGCAAGAAAATGAAACTAGACCACCAACTTATACCATACACAAAAATAAACTCAAAATGGATAAAGGACTTAAATGTACGACAGGAAACCATAAAAATTCTAGAAGAATCCAAAGGCAACAAAATCTCAGACATATGCCGAAGCAATTTCTTCACTGATACAGCTCCTAGGGCACTTGAAACTAAAGAGAAAATGAACAAATGGGACTACATCAAAATAAAAAGCTTCTGCACAGCAAAAGAAACCATCAACAAAACAACGAGAAAACCCACTGTGTGGGAAAACATATTTGCCAATGTCATATCTGATAAGGGCCTAATCTCCAAAATTTATAGGGAACTCATACAACTTAACAAAAGGAACATAAACAATCCAATCAAAAAATGGGCAAAGGACCTAAATAGACACCTTTCAAAAGAGGACATTCAGAAAGCCAAGAGACATATGAAAACATGCTCAAAGTCACTAATCATCCGAGAGATGCAAATCAAAACAACAATGAGGTACCATCTCACACCTGTCAGACTGGCTATCATCAACAAATCAACAAATGACAAGTGCTGGAGAGGGTGTGGAGAAAAAGGAACACTTGTGCACTGCTGGTGGGAATGCAGACTGGTGCAGCCACTATGGAAGACAGTATGGAGTTTCCTTAAAAAACTGAAAATGGAACTCCCATTTGACCCTGTGATTCCACTTCTAGGAATATATCCCAAGAAACCGGAAACACCAATCAGAAAGGATATATGCACCCCTATGTTCATAGAAGCACAATTCACCATAGCTAAGATTTGGAAACAGCCTAAGTGCCCATCAGTAGATGAATGGATTAGAAAACTGTGGTACATCTACACGATGGAATACTATGCTGCTGTAAAAAGGAAGGAACTCGTACCATTTGCAACGTCATGGATGGAACTGGAGAGCATTATGCTAAGTGAAATAAGCCAGTCAATAAAGGAAAAATACCACATGATCTCACTCATTCATGGACAATAGAGACCATTATAAACTTTTGAACAATAATAGATACAGAGGCAGAGCTGCCTCAATCAGATTGTCAAACTGCAGCGGGAAGGCCGGGGAGGGTTGGGGGGCAGGAGGTAGGGGGGTAAGAGATCAACTAAAGGACTTGTATGCATGCATATAAGCATAACCAATGGACATAAGACACTGGGGAATAGGGGAGGCTAGGGGACTGTCTAGGGCGGGGGGATAAAATGGACACATATGTAATACCCTTTGTAATACTTTAAGCAATAAAAAAAAAAACTTAGAACAATTCTGTAACATGGTAAGTACTACATAAGTGTAGGATGTTCTTGTTAACTCTGTTCTGTAGTGTCTGCTGATCTCCCTGGAAACAACAGTCTAATATCCATAATTTATTGTTTTCAAGGTATAGCATGATTCCTCTTACCACTCACAACAAGCATTCTCCTACTTCTGGAGTAAAGGGGCCAGTATAACTTCAAGACCTACTACTATTAAGATCCTAAAGCACATCTCTGCCACCGCTTGGCCTCAATTATTCATCTGTAAATGAGAGCCTGTAAATATATGATCTGGTATTCATAATAAAATATGATTTATTTTTTTATGTTAGTGTCTATAAATGTAATTGTCCTTTGACTGTGGGAAGGCAAAATTTTTTTAAGTTTTTGAAATTTTATTATTGTTTATTTTTTCCTTTATTGATTAAGGTATTACATATGTGTTCTTATTGCCCCATTACCCCCCAACCCCCCCACACTCATGCCCTCACCCCCCTGGTGTCTGTGTCCATTGGTTATGCTTATATGCATGCATACAAGTCCTTTGGTTGATCTCTCCCCCTTAGCCCCACCCTCCCCTACCTTCCCTCTGATGTTTGACCATCTGATCAATGCATCTCTCGAAATATGATTTATTTTTATTCATTCTACTCAGAATTCACACCTCTGTATCTGATGACTCATGTCATTCATTAACTCTGGAAAATTCTCAATCATCACTTTAAAAATTGCCTCTCAGCCATTCTCTCTAGTTCTTCCTTTTGGAACTCGTTTTAGACATATGTTGGACCTTTTCAATCTATCCATGTCTCTTAGCTTCTATTTAATTATTTGTATAATCCTCGCCTGAGAATATGTTTTCATTGATTTTTTAGAAAGAGAAAAGGGGAGATGGGGAGAGAGAGGGGGGTGAGGAGGGGGGAGGGAGAGAGAGAGAGAGAGAGAGAGAGAGAGAGAGAGAGAGAGAGAGATCAACGTGAGATAGAAACATCAATCACTTGCCTCCTGTGCATGCCCTGACTAGGCATTAAACCTGCAACCTAGGCATGTGTCCTGACCCAGAATCAAACCCATGACCCTTCGATGCATCAGATGATACTCCAACCAACTTAGCCACACTAGCCAGGGTTCTTAGCCTCTCTTTACCTCACAAATAGTAGTTTTAACATAAGATGTTAAAATGTCAAGATGTATGCCCTTAGTAACTTTGATTTTAAAACTCTGCCAATTAACCTACTCAAAGAGAGAATTCAGTCAAACGAATATTTTGGCTAACTTTATTTTTTTAATTCAACTAGTCATCTGAGTAAACCAACTGTTTTTGATGCCTTAAAGATGGCCATAAAGAGCTCTCCAACTGCAGACACAGCTTACTCTCATAGCCAGTTAGCCTGGAGGTCAAATCACCCCTGGTATTGCTGACAATCAAGGCTTAACTACAACAAGACTGCCCACAAAGACCACTAGGGGGTGCACCAAGAAAAGATAAAAAAATGCAGAGACAAAGAAACAGGACGCAAATGTCAAAAATGGAAGATATTGAGTTCAGAACCACACTTTTAAGGTCTCTCAAGAACTGTCTAGAAGCTGCCGATAAACTTAGTAAGGCCCTCGAAAAGACTGGTGAGACCGCCGATAAATGTAGTGAGATCCTCAAGAAATCTAATGAGACCCTCGATGTTGTGATAAAGAAACAACTAGAAATTAAGCATACACTGACTGAAATAAAGAATATTATACAGACACCCAACAGCAGACCAGAGGAGCGCAAGAATCAAGTCAAAGATTTGAAATGCGAAGAAGCAAAAAACACCCAACTGGAAAACCAAAATGAAAAAAGAATCCGAAAATACGAAGATAGTGTAAGGAGCCTCTGGGACAACTTCAAGCGTACCAACATCAGAATTATAGGGGTGCCAGAAGAAGAGAGAGAGCAAGATATTGAAAACCTATTTGAAGAAATCATGACAGAAAACTTCCCCCACCTGGTGAAAGAAATAGACTTACAGGTCCAGGAAGCGCAGAGAACCCCAAACAAAAGGAATCCAAAGAGGACCACACCAAGACACATCATAATTAAAATGCCAAGAGCAAAAGACAAAGAGAGAATCTTAAAAGCAGCAAGAGAAAGAAACCCAGTTACCTACAAGGGAGTACCCATACGATTGTCAGCTGATTTCTCAACAGAAACTTTGCAGGCCAGGAGGGAGTGGCAAGAAATATTCAAAGTGATGAATAGCAAGAACCTACAACCAAGATTACTTTACCCAGCAAAGTTATCATTCAGAACTGAAGGTCAGATAAAGAGCTTCACAGATAAGGAAAAGCTAAAGGAGTTCATCACCACCAAACCAGTATTATATGAAATGCTGAAAGGTATCCTTTAAGAAGAGGAAGAAGAAGAAAAAGGTAAAGATACATATTATGAACAACAAATATGCATCTATCAACAAGTGAATCTAAGAATCAAGTGAATAAATAATCTGGTGATCATAATAGAATCAGGGACATAGAAAGGGAATGGACTGACTATTCTTGGGGGGGAAAGGGGTGTGGGAGATGCAGAAAGAGACTGGACAAAAATCGTGCACCTATGGATGAGGACAGTGGGTGGGGAGTGAGGGCGGAGGGTGGGGCGGGAACTGGGAGGAGGGGAGTTATGGGGGGAAAAAAAGAGGAACAAATGTAATAATCTGAACAATAAAGATTTAATTAAAAAAAAAAAACATGGCCATAAAGAAAATGGACCAGCCAAGGATTTCTAAAGTTGTCCTCAAATCAAAAACTAATTATATTTAGAGAGAACATGAAAATTGTAAGTTAAATGGAGGTGCTATCAATAATAATTACTCAATAAGACAAAATGGCAGCAGAATAGATGGACGTGTCCCAAACCTTGCCCCAGAGCAAATAGAACAAGCAACTAAATCAAATAACATCCACCCCAAATTGGTGAAGTAGACACAGCTAGTGAGACAAACCACAGCTGGGAGGGGCAGAGGACACCTGTAGAATAGTAAAATTGGTGATCTGGGCTGGGGAGAACTGCGAGACCTCTAAGCCAAGAGGGTCAGAGGGAAACTGCATGGTACCAAGCCACATCCCTTGGGACAGGCACAGCATCTGACTGTGGAAAGGAGGTCCTCAGGACTGCTGGTGGCAGGGGATTCTAGATCTGGGTCCACAGTCATGAGATACAGAGCCCAGAGGGGGCATTCTGATGGCTGCCCAGACCCTGCAGTGCCAGGAGAAGTGGACCTCACAGAGGCGCAGCTCTTTCCCCTCTTTGTGGTCTTTGCTTTTGTTCATTGAACCTAGTTCATAGGACCTTTTGGCTATAAACACTCACCCGTGGCTGAGGTGCAGGAGGAGGTATGGACTTTGGGAGTCTGGGGAGAGACTGGGGTGAGGAGAGGGCCCATGAGAGGTGGCCATGAGTCTGGCACTGAGTCACACTTGACTCATGGGACATAGGTAGCCATTTTCTCCTGAAGAGATAGCCCCTCCCTGCAGTCTCCAGGCAACCAATACAGCCACACCCAGACTATACCATGAGTGTTACAAAGGATAAAAAAAAAATCTGAATATTCCCTGAGAGTCCACAGGGACTGGCCTAAAAAGAAGCCTTCAGGCCGAGCAACAGAAAACTGAGAAGCCACATACAGTACAGAAGAGTAGGATCTTAAACCAGCCAAAGGAATGACACTTCAGTTTTTCATTTTTATTTGATATTATTTTATTATTACTTTATCTCTTTTTTCTTTTTTCTTTATTTTCCTTTTTTCATTTGTTTCTTTATTTTCTATTTCTTTTCACATTATGTTTCCATCATTCTAATTTATTTTATTTTTATCCTATTTTAATCAATTTTTAAAAAAATAGTAGTAGTAGTAGTATTTTCTTCTCTTTCTCTTTCTTCTTATCCACTCATCCTATTTCTACTTCCTCTATACTGAACTGAGGTACTCGCCATATTCATCCAATTTTTAATCTTACTTTCTGTATATAAGATTCTGCCCCCACCCTCTTTACTGGGAATTTGGTGCTTGTTATGTTTTCGTTTACCTATTTGTTCCCTGGTGTTTTCTCCCTTATACACATTTTTCCCCCTCTTTCTTCCTTTTTCTTCTTTTTCTTTGCTCTCATACCATTTTTTGTCTCTTCAATATCATTTGTGCTCTCTTTTCTCTCCCCAATTTCTCTTTTCTCTGGTGGTCACTTATATTGTGGTTATCAGTGTTGTGAGTACAATCATGTTTTGTTCACTTTATATCGTGTCTTGTTGAGGTGAATTTTATCCTGTTTGGCCAATGTACTAGAGAGCAAGCCACATAACCAGACACCCGAAGAGGAGACTCCATCCACGAATGGGTCAATAACACTCCAGACTCAACTACAGAGGCAGGAAGAAGGCGGCAGTGAGGGAGACAGCATGAGTAAGGGAGCAAAAGAGGAGTGTGTGGTCATGTGTGTGTGGGGTGTGTGTGTGTGTATGTGTGTGTGACTGAGGCACAGTTAGATCCCGCAGGACCTTTGAGTCAGGCTAACTGTGCTCGCCAAATTAGGCAGCCCCTGCTACTGTTGCAAACAGTCCTGGAACAGACAGCTCTTCCTCAGAGACCTCACCTTTTTGAAGGAGAGAGCTGCTTTGACTGGGAGCCCTACCTCACGTCCACCCAGGGTGCCCTCAGATAACACCCGGTACTCTACAGCCAACCCCGCCAGGGACCTGATGCCTCGCCTGCAGTCCCACAGTCGCTGAGACTCCAGCCACTGCGGGTGCAGGCTCCTGTGAGTTCTGAAGCACACTCCCCTCTGACCGGCTCAATGCTTTAGCCCAGGGCACTGTGACCATGCGAGCAGCAGACATATGAGGAGCCTGCTCTGATCAATGGAGCAGCAGCCCCATGAGAAGCCCTCCCCAGGCCGAGGAGCAGCAGCCTCACACAGCCTGCCCCCATTCAAGGAGCAGCACCTGTGACAGAGGCCCACCCCACTGTCCAAGGAGCAGCAGCCGTGTGCACAGCCCACCCCTGTCTGAGAAGCAGCAGCCACATGAGAAGCCCACCCCCGTCCAAGGAGCAGCAGCCATGCGAGCAGGCTGCCCCCGCCCAAGGAGCATTAGCCATGCGCACCCCACCCCATCGATGGGCAGCAGCTGTGTGAGCAGCCCAGCCCCATCCAAGGAGCAGCAGGTCCGCAAGCAGCCCATCCCAATTCGAGAAGCAGCAGCAGCCCGCCCCAGTCTGAGGAGCAGCAGCCACACCAGCAGACCACCCATGTCCAAGGAGAAGCAGCCCTGCACAGCCCACACCGGTCCAAGGAGCAGAGCCAAACACATCCTGCACCTGTCCGACGAGTAACACCCGGGAGAGTCCAAGTAGGAACAGCCAGGCGTGCAGCTCACTCCCGTCCGAGGAGCAGCAGCCCTGCAATCAACCTGCCCCTGTCCAAGGAGCAGTAGCCTCACAAGCAGCCCGCCCCATCAGAGGAACAGCAGCAGCATGCAGCCAACCCACATCCAAGGAACACCAGCCACATGAGCAGTCCGCCCCAGTCCAAGGCATAGAGGCTGTGTGCAGCCCACCCCCATCCAAGGAACAGCAGCCTCGTGATCAGCACACCCTCTGTCTGTGGAACAGGAGCTGTGCGAGAAGCCTCCCCGCCCCCCCCCTCCACCAGTCAGAGGAGCCACCACAGATGCGAATAGCACCCACCAGAGGAGCTGCTGCCAACTGAGGAGCAGCTGCTACCGCAACCACCCAAGGAGCAACCACAGCCCAAGTAGCCACTGCCACCCAAGGAGCAGCCCCTGAACAACTCAACATCTAGATCTGTTGGTGAAATCAAATATGGGTAGACAAAGAAACCCTCAAAGGAAAGAAAAGGAGGAATCGCCAGAAAAACAGCTAAGTGAAACAGAGGTATGCAATATTACAGAAAAAGAATTCAGACTAAGGGTACTAGAGTTCCTAAAACAGATGGAGGAAAAAATCAACAACTTATGCAAGAATCAAGAAGAAATGGATGAAAAAATCAACAACTTATGTAAGAATAAAGAAGAAATGAAAAGGCGAAACCAAGATGGCGGCATAGGTAAACAATGGAAATTGCTGCCTTGCACAACCACTTCAAAATTACAATTAAAGACAAAACGGACATCATCCAGAACCACAGGAAGGCTGGCTGAATGGAAATTCTACAACTAGAAGGAAAGAGAAAAATACACTGAGACTCAGAGGAGGTTCGGAAGTAAAGTGCAGAGGTACGGAGGCACACATGGAAAGGGCTGGCAACTGAGGACATGGTTGTCTTTTTCAATCTGGAGGGAGTCTCAAGCTCCTGACTGCTCTGAACTCCAGTTCCAGGCGAGTCTCTGGGGACCCAGACTCATATGGGGAGAAACTGGACTATCTGGCATCAGTCGGAACTCAAGGGCAGCTTTCCCTCAGAGGTACTTGCAGTGATTACCGGGACACTGAGACACAGGGCCTCTTAGGGCAGGGATGAGGAGCAGGCATAGCTCCTTGCTCTGCCCTGTTGATCCCCTGAGGCCCCGCCCCACCCAAGCTGTGCACAGAAGCTTTTGCATATGAAAGGCCTGGCCCTTTGCAATCTGAAAATTACCTAACGAACTGCACCTGAGTCAGAGAGACCCAGAACATCCAAAAGAAGGCCCAAGGCCCCACAGCAGCTTGCATTGCTTCATAGCTGGGCCTAAACTGGGCACCTCCAAACCTCAAACAAAGAAGAGGAATCTGAAAAACTCTCAATAGCTCCTGCTGGGTAGCCTCAGGCAGAGGCTAAATTAGCACCTCCTTTGAGATCCAAGAGCCATTGTACCCAGTGGTCAGAGTGGGGCCCTCCAGATTGCAACTCCTCAGATCCATAAGGGACACACTCAGGGGGAAGACTCAGTGAGCAATAAAGCCCCACTGAAGCAATTCTTGCTCCAGAAGGGTGTCCCCAGCACAGAAGTTCTCCCACTGCAGACACAGCTGATTCTCACAGCCAATTGGCCAGGAGGTCAAATCCTCCCAGTGATACCTAAAACAATCAAGGCTTAACTACAACAAGACAGTGCACAAAGCCCACAAAGGGGTGCACCAAGAGTGTCCACCTCAGGTAATTGGGGAGGCTGAGCCACTGGGCCTTAGGTCACCTAGCACAGAAAGCCACTCTATCAACACAGGGAAGCAGCCAAAATACAGAGACAAAGAAACAGGTCACAAATGACAGAAATGGAGGAAAGCAAATGACTGGATATAGAGTTCAAAACCACACTTTTAAGGTTTTTCAAGAATTTTCTAGAAACCGCCAATAAATTTAGTGAGACCCTCAAGAAATCTAATGAGACCCTCGAGGTTAAGAAAAAGGACCAACTAGAAATTAAGCATACACTGACTGAAATAAAGAATATTATACAGAGTTCCAACAGCAGACTAGAGGATCGCAAGAATCAAGTCAAAGATTTGAAATACGAAGAAGCAAAAAACACCCAACCGGAAAAACAAAAAGAAAAAAGAATCCAAAAATAGGAAGATAGTGTAAGGAGCCTCTGGGACAACTTCAAGCTTACCAACATCCGAATTATGGGGGTGCCAGAAGAAAAGAGATAGCAAGATATTGAAAACCTATTTGAAGAAATAATGACAGAAAACTTCCCCTACCTGGTGAAAGAAATAGACTTACAAGTCCAGAAAGAGCAGAGAACCCCAAACAAAAGGAATCCAAAGAGGACCACACCAAGACACATCATAATTAAAATGGCAAGAGCAAAAGACAAAAAAAGAATCTTAAAAGCAGCAAGAGAAAAATAGTCAGTTACCTACAAGGGAGTACCCGTATGGCTGTCAGCTGATTTCTCAACAGAAACTATGCAGGCCAGAAGGGAGTGGCAAGAAATATTCAAAGTGATAAATACCAAGTACCTACAACCAAGATTACTTTACTCAGCAAAGCTATCATTCAGAATTGAAGGTTAGATAAAGAGCTTCACAGATAAGAAAAAGCTAAAGGAGTTCATCACCACTAAACCAGTTATATATGAAATGTTGAAAGGTATCCTTTAAGAAGAGGAAGAAGAAGAAAAATGTAAAAATACAAATTATGAACAACAAATACACATCTATCAACAAGTGAATCTAAAAATCAAGTGAATAAATAATCTAATGAACAAAATAAACTGGTGAATATATAATAGAATCAGGGACATAGAAAGGGAGTGGACTGACTATTCTCGGGGGGGGGGAGGTGTGTGGGGGATGTGGGAAGAGACTGGACGAAAATCATACACGTATGGATGAGGACAGTGGGGGGGGGAGTAAGGCCAGAGGATGGGGTGGGAACCAGGTGGAGGGGCGCTATGGGGGGGAAAAAGGAACAACTGTAATAATCTGAACAATAAAGATTTAGTTTTTAAAAAAAGAAGAAGAAATGAAGAGTGATATGGCTGCAATAAAACACACCATGGAAAGTTTCAACAGTAGACTAGGATAAGCAGAGGACAGAATTAGCAAATTATAAGACAGGGAAGCAAAACAGACCCAAACTGATTTGCAATTGGAGAAAAAAAATAAAAGATAGGAGTAGAGCCTAAGGGAGCTATGGGACAACATGAAATGAAGCAACATACAAATAATAGGGGTGCCAGAAGAACGGGAAGAGGAACAAGGGTTAGAAAAACTATTTGAAGAAATATTGTCCAAAAACTTCCCTGAGGTGAAGAAGAAAAACGTCAAACAAGCACAGCGAGTCCCAAAGTGATGAACCCGAAAAGCCCCACACCAAGACACATCATAATTACCATGGCAAATGTTCAGGGCAAAGACAGAATCTTAAAGGCTGCAAGAGAGAGACAGAAAGTTACCTACAAGGGATCTCCCAGTAGATTATCAAATGATTTCTCAACAGAAACACATCAGGTAAGAAAAGAATGGAAGGAAATTTACAAAGTGATGCCAAGCAAAGGACTAAATCCAAGAATACTCTATCCAGCAAGGCTATTATTCAAAGTTGAAGGGGAAATAGGGAGCTTCACAGACAAATAAATAAATAAATAAGTTTATCACTACCAAACCAGCAATGCAAGAAATGCTGAAGTGACTGGTGTAAAAAGGAGAAATAAAAAGGTAAGAAAGAACACAGCACAAAACATAAAAATGGCTACAAACAAGTACTTTTCAATAATAACATTAAACATAAATGGACTGAATGCTCCAATCAAAAGACATCGAGTGGCTGAATGGAAAAAAAAAACAGGACTCATATATATGCTGTCTACAAGAGACCCACTCCAGAACAAGGAACTCACACAGACTGAAAGTGAAGGGATAGAAAAATATCTTTCAGGCAAATGGAAATGAACAAAAAAAAACTGGGGTAGCAATACTTATATCGGACAAAATAGACCTCAAAGTGAAGGCCATAACAAGAGATAAGGAAGGCCACTTCATAATAATAAAGGGATTGATACAACAAGAGGATGTAACCCTGATAAACATATATGCACCCAATGCAGGAGCACCCAGATACATAAAAAAAACTCCTGGAAGATATCAAGGGAGAGATTGACAACAATACAATCATAGTAGGGGACTTTAATACACCACTGACAGCACTGGATAAGTCCTCTAGACAAAGAATCAGCAAAGAAACAGCAATCCTAAATGACTCACTAGATCAGATGGACTTAATTGAATCTTCAGAACATTTCACCCCAAAGCCACAGAATATACATTCTTCTCAAGTGTACATGGAACATTTTCAAAAACAGACTACATACTGAGTCACAAGCAAAGTCTCCCCAAATTCAAGAAGATTGAAATCATATCAAGCACCTTCTCAGACCACAATGGCATAATATTATAAATAAACTACAGTAAAAACAATCAAAAAAATTCAAACACTTGGAAGCTAAATAGCATGCTATTAAACAATGATTGGGTCACCAAAGAGATCAAAGAAGAAATCAAAAACATCCTGGAAACTAATGACAATGAAAACACAACAATCCAAAACCTATGGGATACAATGAAAGCAGTCCTGAGAGGGAAGTTTATAGCTCTACAGGCCTACCTCAACAAACAAGAAAAAAATGGTAGTAAATCATCTAACTCTACAACTCAAAGAATTAGACAGACAGCAACAAGAAAAGCCCAGAGTGAGCAGAAGGAAGGAGATAATAAAGTTGAGAGCAGAAATAAATAACATAGAGACCAAGAAAACAATACAAAATATCAATGAAACCAAGAGCTGGTTCTTTGAAAGGATAAACAAGATTGATGATCCTCTAGCCAGGCTCCCCAAGAAGCAAAGAGGGAGGACCCAAATAAACACAATCAGAAATGAAAGAGGCAAAATAACAACAGACTCCACAGAAATACAAAGGATTGTTAAGAAAATACTATGGACAACTCTACTCCAACAAACTAGAGAACCTGGAGGAAATGAACATATTCCTAGAAAAATAAAACCTTCAAAAACCCAATCAGGAAGATTCTAAACATCTTAATAGGCCAATAGCTATGGAAGAAATTGAAACAGTCATCAAAAAGCTTCCAGCAAACAAAAGCCCAGGGCAAGACGGCTTCACAGGGGAGTTTTACCAAACATTCAAGGAAGATATAAAACATATCCTCCTCAGACTATTCCAAAAAATTGAAGAGGAAGGAACACTTCCAAGTTCATTCTACGAAGCCAGCATCACCCTAATACCAAAACCACATAAAGACAACATAAGGAAAGAGAAGTACAGGCCAATATCCCTTATGAATATAGATGCCAAAATCCCCAACAAAATTCTAGCAAATCAGATCCAGCAGTACATCAGAAAGACCATGCACCATGACCAAGTTGGATTTATCTCAGGGATGCAAGGATGGTACAATATCTGCAAATTAATAAATATGATACACCAAATATACAAATTGAAAGACAAAAATCACATAGTCATATCAATTGATGCAGAAAAAGCATTTGACAAAATCCAACACCCTTTCTTGATAAAAACTCTCAGCAAGGTGGGAATAGAAGGATCATTCCTCAACATAATAAAATCCATATAGGACAAACCCACAGCCAACATCATACTCAATGGGCAAAAAATAAACCATTTCCCCTAAGAACAGGAAGAATACAGGGATGCCCACTTTCACCACTCCTGTTCAACATAGTACTGGAAGTACTAGCCGTTGCGATCAGACAAGAAGAACAAAAAAAGGCATCCAAATTGGAAAAGAAGAAGTAAAACTGTCCTTATTTGCAGATGACATGATACTGTACATAGAAACCCCTACAAACTCCATCAAAAAATTATTATACTTAATAAATGAATTCGGCAATGTAGCAGGATATAAAATTAACGCCAAGAAATCAATGGCATTTCTATACACCAATAGTGAACTTACAGAAAGAAAGACTTAAAAAGCAATCCCATTTATCATCGCACCAAAAAAATCAAGATACCTAGGGTTAAACTTAACTAAGGAGGTAAAAGACTTATATGCGAAAAACTACAGGACACTGAAAAAAGCGATAGAAGAAGACATAAACAGATGGAAGAACATACCGTGTTCATGCAGAAGCAAGTTCTTCACTGATACTGCTCTTCAGGCAATGAAAACTAAAGAGAAAATAAACAAATGAGACTACATCAAAATAAAAAGCTTCTGCACAGCAAAAGAAATCATCACCAAAACAAGAAAATCCACTTCATGTCAGATCATATTTGCCAATATTGTCACCAATATTGTCAATATTTATCAATATTGATAAGGGTTTAATCTCCAACATTTACAGGTAAGTCATACAACTTATCAAAAGTAAGATAAACAACCCAATCAAAAAATGGGCAATGGACCTAAATAGATACTTTTTGAAAGAAGACAAAAGGAAGGCCAAGAGACATGAAAACATGCTCAAAGGCACTAATCATCTGAGAGATGAAAATCAAAACGACAATGCGGTACCATCTCACACCTGTCAGAATGGCAATCATCAACAAATCAACAAACAACAAGTGCTGGGGAAGATGCAGAGAAAAAGGAACCATCTTGCACTGCTGGTGGGAATGCAGACTAGTGCAGCCACTGTAGAGAACAGTATAGAGTTTCCTCAAAAAACAAAAAATGGAACTCCCATTTGACCCAGTGATCCCACTTCTGGGAATATATTCCACAAAACTAGAAACACCAATCAGAAAGGATATATGCACCCCTATGTTCATAGTGGCACAATTCACCATAGCTAAGATTTGGAAACAGCCTAAGTGCCCATCAGCAGATGAATGGATTAAAAAACTGTAGTACATCTACACAATGGAATACTATGCTGCTGTAAAAAGAAGGAATTCTTACCATTTGCAACAGCATGGATGGACCTGGAGAGCATTATGCTAAGCGAAATAAGCCAGTCAGAGAAAGATAAATATCACATGATCTCACTCATTTGTGGAATATAATGAACAACATAAACTGATGAACAAAAACATATCCAGAGACAGAGATGCACTGAACAGAACATGAAACCTCAGAGGGAAGGTAGGGGAGGGTATATTCATGCCTATAAGCCTAACCAATGGACACAGACAACAAGGGTGTGGGGGTATAGCTGGGGGGGGGGGGTGAGGAGGGCAATGGGGCATTAAGGACACGTATGTAATACTTTAATCAATAAAAAAATAATTACTCATATCCCATGTTATAAGTTAGAAAAAAATTATAAAGCATTTATAAACAAGCTTATAATATTGTCACATACTATAAAGGCAGAGGACAAAGATAGTACTTTCCCAGTTAATTATGTGCTTCTAGGATGGAGAAAAACTTCTTAAAATATTTTTGGGTGTCAAATTTTAATACAAAAGTCCTCCTCTTAAAAAGTATGACATAAACACAAAAATATTAATCCAAAAGGCATTAATTATCTTCCTATAATATTCATAGCACTATGTATGATTCTGACGCTATTCAGGAAATCAAAGACATGGTCTCTGTCCTTAAGGTATTTGAATTCTCATTGGAAAAACACAAGCTAACCACATAAGAGAGGGAAGAACAAAAACACTTGTAGAAAACTTTCATCCAGTATCTGCTATGTGCTGGGCATGTTCACATCTAATCGTCACAACATTACTACAAAATGTGTTGTTTATTCATTCATTCATTTATTTAAATGATGCAGATATGCCCAAGGTTAAAGCACTAGCAAAAGTACAAGTTCAGATTCAAATTCAGATCTGATGCCAAAGCCATTATTTCCACTATAATCATACTGCAAAATGATTAATTAAATCATGCAGATTAAGAGTACTGACAAGAGAGACAGTAAAGTATATAGCTGAATTCATGGAATTTGGAATCAGATTAACCTGAGTTCAAATACCAGCTGTGTGATATTGGACAAGTTACTTAACCTTCCTGAGCCTCTTTCTTATTGGTAAAACTAGAGACCCAGTGCACAAAATTTGTGCATGGGGAGGGGGGATGTTCCTCAGCCTGGCCTGTACCCTCTCCAATCTGGGACCCCTTGGGGGATGTCTGACTGCCGGTCTAGGCCTAAACCAGCAGTCGGACATCCCTCTCACAATCCGGGACTGCTGGCTCCTAACCACTTACCTGCCTGCCTGCCTGATTGCCCTTAACCGCTTCTGCCTGCCAGCCTGATGGCCTTCTAATCATCCCCTGCCGGCCTGATTGATGCCTAACTGCCCCCCTGCCAGCCTAATTGCCCCCAATTGCCCTCCCCTGCAGGCATGGTCACCCCCAACTGCCCTCCCCTGCCAGCCTGGTGGCCCCCAACTGTCTTCCCCTGCTGGGCTGATCTCGCCCCCAACTGCCCTCCCCTGCCAGCCTGATGGCCCCCAACTGTCCTCCCCTGCCAGCCTGGTTGCTCCCAACTGCCCTCCCCTGCCAGCCTGGTCGCCCCTAACTTTCCTCCCCCGCCGGCCATCTTGTGGCAGCCATCTTGTGATGATGTGAGGGCAGCCATCTTGTGATGACGTGATGCCACCTTGGCTTTTATTATATAGGATAGGCACAGTAATAATGCTTATTCATAGTATTGTGGTGATGAAATGAAAAAATGTACATAAAATAATTCACATAGTGCTTTGCATAGTACAGTAAATGATAAACAAGTATCATTAGTGTGACACTGATAAAAGTTTTTTAAACCACAAACTAACTTTTCTGCTTCTATATTCTAAGGAGGAGGCATATTTCCTACCAGTGGGGATATGTTCCCTTCCCCTCACATGGATTAGTGGAAAAGGAGAAGAAAAATATACATTTCATAGTCTCTGCCAGTTCTTTGAGCTGCTAAAGTAAGGTACTCTGGAAATATGGACAACTGCTCTAGCTGGTGTTGCTAAATGGTTAGAGTGTTGTCCTGCTCACTGAAGGTTCGCAGGTTCAACTCCCGGCCAAGGGTCCATAACTGGGTTGCATGTTCAATAGCCAGCCCCTGCTGGGGCATGTGCGGAAGGCAACGAATGGATGTGTCACTCTCACATCTCTCTCTCTTCATCTCTCTCTCTCTCTCTCTCTCTCTCTCTCTCTCTCTCTCTCTCTCTCTCTCTGTTTTCCCCTCTCTCTGTCCCTTCCACTCTCTCTAAAAATCAATGGAAAAAATATCCTCAGGTGAGGATTAACCAAAAAAAGAGAAAATATGGACTACTATACCTAAAATATATTTTAGATATAGCAAGGGAGTCCCTAGGCAATAAGGGTGAAAAGCCAAATTGTTTTCAGTTATTATGGCAATTTAGAACTTTTCCATCAACCCAAATCTGGATAACATAAATAAGAACTGTGGGAGTTCAAAGACAGGCAGATAAGATGGGAGGTCATCACCCTAACCGGTTTGGCTCAGTGGATAGAGCGTTGGCCTGTGGACTGAAAGGTCCCAGGTTCGATTCCGGTCAAGGGCATGTACCTTGGTTGCAGGCACATCCCCAGTGAGGAGTGTGCAGGAGGCAGCTGGTCGATGTTTCTCTCTCATCAATGTTTCTAACTCTATCCCTCTCCCTTCCTCTCTGTAAAAAATCAATAAAATATATTTAAAAAAAAAGATGAGAGGTCATCTGGGACATGTCACTGCACTGATCACATTCAGCGAATTTGGCTGCATAGGAGAGAAGTCCTTCTTTCTTAATTGCTTCATGGGCATCATTTTTTAAACCCTCCCAGGTAATAAAGGCTCATGTTTCTTTCTATCAGGGGCCAGCAAGAAGCTGGACCTCCCTGCTAGAACCACAGAACAAGCAAGCTGTTAAGAAGGATCTAGAATAATCAGAGAGGGTTGTCTGAAGGAGAGAGTCTTGGGTTGGACCTGACAGAAACAAATGGATCCAATATATTTGGGAAATTGAAAAGAAATAATCCAGGAAGAAAGAATTAGAAATAACAGTTCAATGTGTCTAGAAAAGAACTCCACCTTGGAAAACAAAGGACCCTAACTCCCTCTTTCTATTGTCTTCACTAGCAGAGAGGTGTGAACAAGGAGCCCGGAATGCTGGTGACCAGTGAGCCCTGGCAAAGGTCAGAGCTATGCACCCACTGTTTAGTCAAGACAAGGGTAGCTGAAGCAACTTCCCCACCCGGTAGTCATGTAAATCCTTACTGATAAGTAGTCTGTCTATTACTGGAACTTGCCTGCCTAAGGGCTATAGGTGTATCCCAAATTGAATAAAAGGATGGCAAGTCCTGAGCCCAAGTGGAGTCCTTCCTCTTGGGATGGGTTCCCGCCTGCGCCACCACCCGCTCCCCGCAATTTCTAAATTATTATTTCTTGTCTCATCTCTTTCATTTGCATTTGGCCCCTTCCCCAGATCCCAAACCCTGAACTACACGGGACGTGGGTTCATACACCCCAACACAGAACAGATGTTGAGAGTATAAATTAGAATTTATGGGAGAAAATGTGTTCAATTAGTCCTGGTGGATCAGATTGAGTCCAATCAGGAAACAGAAATCACATAGTAACTTAAGACGAAAAGTTTAACGTAAAGAATTGTTAAGCTATAATAGGAAAACAACTATGAAAATATAAAGAGAACTCAAAGGGGTAACCTAGAGATCACAGTCAGGATACAAGGAAGGTCAACCTTTGAAGAAGTACCGCTCCCCATGGCTGGAGGTCAGAACTTGCTGAAGAAAGTTTGATTGCAGCCCAATACATGACAAAGAAGTTCTCTGGTGGCTGAGGTCAGAACTGGTCCTTAGATGCCAGGAACAAGGAAACAGCTCTCTGGAATACAGGTAAACCGAGGTTGGTAGGTGGGTATCCAAAGGGAGTTGTAGTGCTGCTGTAGCACAAGGTCTGGAATACACAGTATCCACATCAAAAAGGCTGCAGTGAGGTAGTCAGAAGGGCCTGGCCAGGGTCACAGAAGGACTGTGCACTCTGAATGCAAAACCAGGGCAGAGCTCTACTGCCGGGAGCTGGTCCATCCTTGCTGTTTCAAGGGACCTGGCATATATGGCATACAGTTCTTAATATGTTTGCTCACCTTCTTGGCGCTGTGTTTTAACCAAGGTCACCTCTCTGAGAAAGGTTGAATCCCCAGGTAGGGATTTTCCCCTGAAGTTAGGGAGGGAATAAAACCTCTTAACTAAGTGCCAGGCGGGTAATTAATCATTTTAACTACGAACAATCATGCTTAAGCTACATAATCTTTACTCCCTGGAATGGAGATAAGAAACGCCCTAACCTTTGGAAATGAGATTGATAGGATTGGAATCAACTGGTATAAATACAGATGCAACAAGACAACAGGACACAGAACTTAGGACACAGAACTTAGAAGAGAGAACCTACAGACAGAACCTATACAGAACCTACAGACAGAAGAACTTCGCTGGAGAGAACATGGCAAAAGATCCTGGACTGAACCTGACTACAGAAATTGGCAAGAGAACCTGACTAGAACCTGGTGACTGAACCTGGCTGGAGAACCTGGACAGAACCTGGCTGGAAAACCTAGCAAGGGAACATGGCTACAGAACCTGGCTGGAGATCCTAACCAGAACTTCGCTGGAGATCCAGACCAGAACTTCACTGGAGATCCAGACCAGAACTTGGCTGGAGATCCTGGCTAGGCTGCTGATCAACTGAATGCTGTCTCCGTGTCCTTCCTTCTTCGCCGACTCCGTCCACACCTTTGGGGACCCCTGGACCTGCTGGGGCAGGACCTCGGCATCTGGCGCCCGAACAGGGACCCCTAGGTAAGTGCCCCGCACTCAGGACGGATCAGACTCCACCATAGGAAGAAGGTGGATAGTCTTCGCCGACTCCGTCCACACCTTTGGGAACCCCTGGTACAGGATTCCCCTAGGTAAGCCCCCCCCCATTGAGAACCCCCACACTCAGGACGGATAGGACTCCACCAGGGTGCTACAGACCCCCCTATAGAGAATAAGTAGGGTAAGAAGGTGGATAGTACAGAACTTAGATTGAGAAGATGTGCCATACTGAGTCCAAAGAAAGAAGACTCTGTATTGATTCTTAGATTGAGAAGATGTGCCATACTGAGTCCAAAGAAAGAAGATTCTGTATTGATCTTTAGATTAAGAGGATGTGCCATACTGAGTCTAAAGAAAAAAGACCCCATATTGATCTTTTAACACATATGCTTGCTAGCAGAGGAGTTAAGGTTACTCCCAGTCAGATGGAACATTTTATACAAGAAATACGTCCATGCTTTTCTGAGGAAGGAAAGGTGCTGGAAAGGTAAATGTAGAGGCATGGCAGAAGGTAGGCCCAAGGAGCCTTATCCTTAACCCCACTGCAGCCTTTCCACCCCGGGAAAGTGCAGGATTGGCAAGTTCTCCCTGGGGTGATAGATCAGGACTCAGGTAATAGCAGAAAGTGCCAATCCTACTCTTAAAATGGATACAAGAGAGCATTTCAGGTTTTTCTTTTTAATGCCTGCTTTTAAAAAATAAAAAAGGGGGAATTTGCCGGGAGCCGGTCCATCCTTGCTGTTTCAAGGGACCTGGCATATATGGCATACAGTTCTTAATATGTTTGCTCACCTTCTTGGTGCTGTGTTTTAACCAAGGTCACCTCTCTGAGAAAGGTTGAATCCCCAGGTAGGGATTTTCCCCTGAAGTTAGGGAGGGAATAAAACCTCTTAACTAAGTGCCAGGCGGGTAACTAATCATTTTAACTACGAACAATCATGCTTAAGCTACATAATCTTTACTCCCTGGAATGGAGATAAGAAACGCCCTAACCTTTGGAAATGAGATTGATAGGATTGGAATCAACTGGTATAAATACAGATGCAACAAGACAACAGGACACAGAACTTAGGACACAGAACTTAGAAGAGAGAACCTACAGACAGAAGAACTTCGCTGGAGAGAACATGGCAAAAGATCCTGGACTGAACCTAACTACAGAAATTGGCAAGAGAACCTGACTAGAACCTGGTGACTGAACCTGGCTGGAGAACCTGGACAGAACCTGGCTGGAGAACCTAGCAAGGGAACATGGCTACAGAACCTGGCTGGAGAACCTAGCAAGAGAACATGGACACAGAACCTGGCTGGAGATCCTAACCAGAACTTCGCTGGAGATCCAGACCAGAACTTCACCGGAGATCCAGACCAGAACTTGGCTGGAGATCCTGGCTAGAGATCCTGGCTAGGCTGCTGATCAACTGAACGCTGTCTCCGTGTCCTTCCTTCTTCGCCGACTCCGTCCACGCCTTTGGGGACCCCTGGACCTGCTGGGGCGGGACCTCGGCACTCTACAGATGTCCTCACACCCATGTACCATGCATGGGCCATGCAGCTGGAGCAAGAAAAAGCAAAATTCAGCACCTGGGACCAGGAGAAGAAAGCCCCTACTTCTGAAATATGCCTTCAGCTTTCTTAGCTGATGGCTAACAAAGCTTAACACTGTGCTCACTATAAAGAAATGCTTAAAGAGTCCAGTTTGACTAAACAGCTGGACACGGTAGCCTAACCAAACTGACCCATAAAATTGACTATCACAGATACCAATGCCATGTGTTTTGAAATGAAAGTGCCTACTCAGCTTTTAGTTATTGATCTTTTAAAAGGACTAAGGAATTAATTTTGTATAGGGTGCCCAGCCCCTACAACACCTGATCACCTCTCCATATGATCAGGCATCCAGGCTGCTGCTGTTGGGCTACTCCAAGACTACACCTATCTGGCTTCATACCGGTATTTGGGGATATTTGGCAGGAGCTGAATTTTCTCTAGGACTATCTAAGGCAGCAGTTCTCAACCTGTGGGTCACCAACCTGTGGGTCGCGACCCCTTTGGGAGCCGAATGACCCTTTCACAGGGGTCGCCTAAGACCATTGGAAAACACATATATAATTACATATTGTTTTTGTGATTAATCACTATGCTTTAATTATGTTCAATTTGTAACAATGAAAATACATCCTGCATATCAGATATTTACATTACAATTCATAAGAGTAGCAAAATTACAGTTATGAAGTAGCAACAAAAATAATTTTATGGTTGGGGGTCACCACAACATGAGGAACTGTATTAAAGGGCCGCAGCATTAGGAAGGTTGAGAACCATTGATCTAAGGCAATATACTCCAAACACAACCAGTATTGTCCCTGTCGAACTTGCTAGGACCAACTGACAAGAAGTAGCAATGAAGAAGGATTCAATTCCTCCTCTATCAGACTGCCCTAAACCCTTCCTGAAGTGGTGAGAACCCAGAACCCTACCACTCCTCTTTGCCTAGGAAGCCCACCTTCTTCTCCACTAGGTCTCTTGAAAACTAAAAAAGGCCTTAATGCTTGCTTAGATTTATATCTGCACTCTGTGAGGCTGTGCCTATATAAAAGTATATCCATCCAGAGAAAGTACCTGCTTTCCTCTCTCCAGAAACTAGAAAATTAATCTTTCAGCTGATTTGCAAATTTTCTTAGGAACACTTTCCTCTAAATAAATCTTATCCCCAAATTTACTATGTTAAACCGAAAAAGGCAAAACATCTGTTATTTAAAATAGAGGATCCTCCCTGATCTCTCTTGGCACCCCATTCATTCTGACCCCTCAGGGAGCTCATCAGAATCCCTAGGGTCTGTCAGAGCACAATTTAAAGAGTATGATGGAATGAACCCAGACAGACATAAATACATGTCAGGGAAGCAGTACTGCATTGAGGTAAAAGCATAACTCTAGAAATTTTAATTCCTAGCTGTTATTTCACCACTTTAAGCACCTAAAAATGGAATTATAGTACAGTAGTCCCCCCTTATCTACAGGGCATAGGTTCTAAGACCCCAATAGATGCCTGAAACCACAGATAGTACCAAAACCTATATACTGTTTTCCCCTCATATATATCATATATACATACCTATGAAAAAGTTTAATTTATAAATTAGGTATAGTAAGAGATTAATAACAATAACTAATAATAAAAGAGAACAATATAAATATACTATAATAAAAATTATGTGAATGTGAGAACTCTCTCTCTTTTTCTCTCTCTCATAACCAATCTGATAACTGAGACAGCTACTAAGTGACTAATGGGCGGGTGTACATACAGCATGGGTATATGGATACACTGGACAAAGGAATGATTCACATCCTGGTGGAAATTTCATCATGCTACCAAGAACAACACACAATTTAAAACTTATTAGTTGTTTACTTCTGGAATTTTCAATTTAATATTTTCACAGCCTAGTTGATCACAGGTAACTGAAACTGCAGAAAGCAAAACTGTAGATAAGAGGGGACTATGGTACCTTCCTCAAATAAATGTTGATAAAATTATATGTAAATAATGAATTTTTTTCTTTAAGTCCTACAAAAGTTAGGTATTATTTACTACCTATCTGAAGGAATGCCATTCTCTTTCTTCTTTGTTTCTGGACTGCTCTGGGATCTTTTCAGAGTATTTGGCCCTGTCACTTGAGCCTGGAAACTGTCATTCATTATTTCATTCAGCAAATATTTATTGAGCATCACCAATATATCTAACACATAGCCAGGAATTAGAGAGAGAGTAGTGACTGAGAAAGAGAAATCATCACCCACATGGAGCTCACATTGTAGTGAGAGAGACATAAAGTAACAATAATTATAAAATCTAGGAAGAAGTACAAGGTGCAACAAGATCACATAAAAGGAGTACCTGGCCTAGGTGGGGTAGATGATTGGACCATTTTCCCCCAAAAAAATGTCACCCAAAATGAATCCTGAAAGATAAATTAAAGCTGAAGGGGGAAAAGAAAGAACACAGTGCTTTTGAGAAACTGAAAACAATTCTGTCTGATTGTAGCATAGTATGGGGAAGGGGGTAGGGCAGACAATGGAAAAGGGAAGGCAAATGAAAATAATGAAAAGACATACATTGCTTCCTTATACCTTTTGGTTTCTTTGTGAGCCTTCTCACCTTATAATTTTGTTTCATCATCATTAGGTTACTAAACTGCAATGGAAAAACACAAATTAGAGTAACTACCTAGTTCACATAGATACCCCAGTGGCCCTGTCTGTGCTGCCTCAACCCTCCCTTCTTTTGGTGAACCACTCCCCCTCCCCTCCAGCTATAGATATGTGGTCTAAATTGTAGCTGCATTCTTTTTACATGATTCCATATCCCTGGCCATACTAATTGTCTGAGAAGTGAACACTTGCTCAAAAACTTGGCATGGCCTAGGTCCTATACTCCTGTCCACCGGGATTAGCCTGGTGCTAGGCACAGAACTCAGGAGAAATCAATCAGAGCTTTTCCTCGAGTTTTCTTGGACTGAAGCTGGCAAGAATGGACACTTTCCTCTCTGGTCAGAGAGCTTTATGAGAGCTCAGAGCTAGAACAGCCATATTTACCACAATATGGGGACTCTTATCTTCAGTATAAGAGAATGAAGTCAGAACAGAGAGAGAAGCAGAGACAAGAAGCACAGTCCTGACCCAAGGAGACCCAGGAGCCAGTGTACCAGCATAAAATTCTACACATCCATAATGTGGGTCTCTAGTTTTTAGTCCCCAAGCCCAATACTGAGGTTGCTCTAGTTCCTGTCCTGGTTGTTAGCATTTTCTTCAAACCTATGAGCTACAAAGTACCCTTCCTATAAAGTCTTTTAACTTAAGCTAGATGCTTGTGTGGTCGCTACTTGGCATGTTCTTCTGAACTACTTTTCTCAAAGTGGGTATGGCATAGCCATGAAAATGTAGCTTATTTCTAAGTTGCTCAAGAATTTTTATCCATTTCTTCATTCATTTCTTTACATCTCTACCCATTTTATCTCTTCTGAAGATTTAAAAACCAGCAACAAAAACAACATCAGGGAACAGAGAAGATGGCGGTCTAGGCAAACGCCTATACTTGCTGCCTCCCACAACCACATCAAAATTACAACTAAAATACAGAATAACCATCATTCAGAACCACTGGAAAGCTGGCTAAAAGGAAGTCCTACAACTAGAGAAGTAAAGAAGAAAGCACACTGAGACTGGTAGGAGGCATGGAGGCATGGGACGGGCTGATCCGGCACGCACGTGTGCCACTTTTTTAATCAGGAGGGAGATCATCTCTGCAGAGGCGACCTGGAGGAGCAAGGGGTCCCAGCCCCACACCAGACCGCCAGCCCAGTATCTCAGAGCTGGGAAAAGAAGTCCCTATGGGAAGTAAGAACTACGGGCTATAAAAACCAGTGAGGATTGGGTCTCAGTGACACAGATGCTGCTGGAGACCCAGCTGTTCTTCTTAAAAGGCAGGCACCACAAACTGAACTTACAAGGTCCCGCTTCCTCTGAGCTCCAGCACCAGGGCGAGGTTTTGGGGGACAGAGACACATACAAGGAGGAACTGGATTGTCTGGCATCAGGGTAGGAACTCAAAGGTGGCTTCCTCCCAGAAGGAGGTGCTTGCAGGGATCATTGTTCCTATGCTAGGAAAGGGCTGACTGGCATCCATTTCTGTTTGCTACACCCTGGTGATTCCCTAAGACCCCATCTCATCCAATTTGCAACCCCACCCAAGCTGTGTGCAGTGGCTTTTGCATATGAATGGCCTGTCTTTGCTCAGGCTAGGGCAGCCATGGGCAAACTACAGCCCGCGGGCCGGATCCGGCCCATTTGAAATGAATAAAACTAAAAATAAAAAAGACCGTACCCTTTTATGTAATGATGTTTACTTTGAATTTATATTAATTCACACAAACACTCCATCCATGCTTTTGTTCCAGCCCTCCGGACTAGTTTAAGAACCCATTGTGGCCCTCGAGTCAAAAAGTTTGCCCACCCCTGGGCTAGGGTCTCTCAATTAAGCTGCAACTAGGTCAGGGAGCCCCAAAATGGTCAGTAGAGGGCCCAAGATCTGGCACCAGCACCAGCCAGCCTTACTTTGTGGCTAGGCCTCATCTGAGCACTTACAAACCTGTTACAAAGAGGAGGAATCTGCAGATCTCTCTGTAGCTCCTGCTTGGTGGCCCCAGGCAGTGGCTGACTTTGCACCTCCCTGGAGACCCAAGAGCCAGTCTACCCAGTGGTCAGTGTCAGACCATACCAGCTTATAATTCTACACATCCATAAGTGACACACTCAAGGGGCAGACTTAGTGAGCACCAAAGCCCCACCAAAGCAAGTCCTGCTCCATAGGGGTGTCTCCTGCACAGCAGCCCTCCCACTGTAGTCACAGCTGGTCCTCACAGCCAATTGGCCTGGAGGTCAATTCCTCCCAATGACACTAAGAACAATCAAGTCTCAACTACAACAAGACTGTGTTCACAGCCCACAAAGGGGTGAACCTAGAACTCCCAGCTCAGGTGACTGGGGAGGCTGAGCCACTGGGCCGTATAGAACACCTACTACACAAGGCCATTCTACCCACTCGAGGAGACATAGCCGCTCTACCCAATACATAGAAACAAACACAGGGAAGGAGCCAAAATATGGAGACAAAGAAACATGTCACAAATTAAAAAAATGGAAGAAAGCAAACTACTGAATATAGAGTTCAAAACCACAGTTATAAGGTTACTCAAGAATCTTCTAGAAACCTCCAGAAAAATGGAGAAGGACCAGTCGGAGATTAAGCATACACTGACTGAAATAATAATATACAGAGATTCAACAATAGAGTAGAAATTTCTGAGAATCAAATCAATGATTTGAACTATGAGGAAGCAAAAAACACCCAATCAGAAGAGCAAAAAAAAAAAAAAGAATAAAAAAATATGAAGATAGTGTAAGGAGCCTCTGGGACAACTTCAAGCATACCAATATTCACATTATGGGGGTGCCAGAAGAAGAGAGAGGGCAAGATATTGAAAACCTTTTTTTCTCTCTCTTTTTTCTCTCTTTTATTATTTATTTATTTATTGTCTAAAGTTTTACATATGACTCCTTTTTCTCCAATTGACCCCCCCCTCCCCAGCCATTCCCACCCTGGGCAAGCCCCCACCACCCCAGTGTCTGTGTCCGTTGGTTATGCTAATATGCATGCATATAAGTCCTTTGGTTGCTCTCTAACCCTCCCCCCCCACCTCTACCATTTGTCTCTGGATATATTCTTATTCATCCAATTATGTTAATCATTATATCCCACATATGAGTGAGATCATGTGATATTTATCTTTCTCTGACTGGCTTATTTCGATTAACATAATGCAGTCCAGTTCCATCCATGCTGCTGCAATGGTAAGAATTCCTTTTTTTAACAGCAGCGTAGTATTCCATTGTGTAGATGAACCACAGTTTTCTAATCCATTCATCTGATGATGGGCACTTAGGCTGTTTCCAAATCTTAGCTATGGTAAATTGTGCTGCTATGAACATAGGGATGCATATATCCTTTCTGATTGGTGTTTCTGGTTTCTTGAGATATATTTCTAGAAGTGGGATCACTGGGTCAAATGGGAGTTCCATTTTTAACTTTTTGAGGAAACTCCATACTGTGTTCCACAGTTGCTGCACCAGTCTTCATTCCCACCAGCAGTGCAGGAGGGTTCTTTTTTCTCCACATCCTGGCCAATACTTGTCATTTGTTTATGATAGCCATTCTGACAGGTGTGAGATGGTATCTCATTGTTGTTTTGATTTGCATCTCTCAGATGATTAGTGACCTTGAGCATGTTTTCATATGTCTCTGGGCCTTCTGTATGTCCTCTTTCAAAAAGTGTTTATTTTGATCCTTTGCCCATTTTTGATTGGATCATTTATCTTCCTTTTGTGAAGTTGTATGAGTTCTCTGTAAATTTTGGAGATTAAATGCTTATCATAAATATCATTGTCAAATATGTTCTCCCATGCAGTGGCTTTCTTGTTGTTTTGTTGAAAACCTTTTTGAAGAAATAATGACAGAAAACTTCCCTTACCTGGTGAAAGAACTAGACTTACAAGTCCAGGAAGCACAGAGAGTCCCAAACAAGAGGAACCCAAAGAGAACCACACAAGACACATCATAATTAAAATGCCAAGGGCTAAAAACAAAGAGAGAATCTTAAAAGCAGCAAGAGAAAAGCAGTTAGTTACCTACAAAGGAATACCCATATGACTGTCAGTTGATTTCGCAACAGAAACTATGCAGGCCAGAAGGGAATGGCCAGAAATATTCAAAGTGTTGAATAGCAAGGACCTACAACCAAGATTACTCTACCCAGCAAAACTATCACTTAAAATTGAAGATCAGCCCTAGCTGGTTTGGCTCAGTGGATAGAGCATTGGCCTGCAGACTAAAGGGTCCCGGGTTCAATTCCTTTCAAGGGCACATACCCTGGTTGCAGGCTTGACCCCCAGTAGGGGGCATGCAGGAGGCAGCAAATCAATGATTCTCTCTCATCATCAGTGTTTCTTTCTCTGTCTTCCTCTCCCTTCCTTTCTGGAATCTATAAAAATATATTTTAAAAAATAATAATAAAAATAAATAAACTTGAAGGTCAGATAAAGAGCTTTACAGACAAGAAAAAGCTAAAGGAGTTCATCACCACCAAACCAGTATCATATGAAATGTTGAAAAGCATTTTTTAAGAAAATGAAGAAGAAAAAGATCAAAAATATGAACAACAAAATGGCAACAGATACATATCTATCAATAATTGAACATAAAAATCAAAATAAATGAATAAGAAATATAATGAACAGAATAAACTGGTGAATGAAATAGAATGAGAGGCATGGAAATGGAACAGACTTACGGTTATCAGAGGGAAGAGGGCTGGGAGGGGTGCGGGAAGAGATTAAACAAAGATCTTATATGCATATATCCATTACCTATGGACACAGACAATAGGGTGGAGAAGGTCTGGGATGAGGCATGAACCTGGGTAGAGGAGGACAATGGAGGGAAAAAAGAGGAACATATGCAATAATCTCAACAATAAAGATTTTTTAAAAATCAGGTGACTGGCTGGTATGGCTCAGTTGGTTGGAGCATTGTCCCATACACTGAAAGGCATGGGTTTGATTACTGGTCAGGGCACATACCCGGGTTTTGGGTTCAATCCCCAGTCAGGTTGCATATGGCAACCGATTGATGTTTCTTTCTCCCCCTTCTTCTCTTTCTAAAATCAATAAAACATATCCTCGGGTGAGGATTAAGGAAAAAAAATTGAAAATAAAAATAAATAAAAGCAACAGGTTTCACAAACCCTGAAAAGGCCTCCTCATATCTGCCTTCCTTACTACCCTCCTAATAGAAACCATTGCTCCAATGGTCAAAGATGATGGAGAAGATGAGTAAAATAAACCTTTTCACAGAAGCTCTCTACACACCTTCTAGTCTCTGGCTAAAATCACCTGAGCCACTCAGTACTCTGCCATAACTGGTGTCCAAGTTATGGAAGAAAGATGTCACTGAACAAAGGATACAACAGAGATTTCCAATAGAGTCCGCTGTTGACTCATGCTCAGCATGGCAACCATAGAACTTAGTATCTTTTCTCCTAAACTGACTCCTTGACTCAGTTCCTTTATTCCTTACCTTATCATTCTGCTAGTCACCCAGACCTGAAATGGTATAATTTATCCTTAATTTCCCTTTCTCTACCAGACCGTATAGGCAATGAGATACTGATTCCTACCAATATGGAATATTAGAATATTCTTTGAAAAATATTTTATATCCATCTTTTCCTCCCCATTCTCACTGCCAGAACCCAAATCCAGGATCCATCACTTCCTCCAATACCAATCTCTTATGTGGTTTCTCTGACATCACTTCCTTCTCCCAGCCCCAGCTGAAAGAACCAAGGATAAATACCTGGCCCAAGGGCTGCCAATCTACACTCTGGCCAGTGGCCTAAGGCAGAGCCTGGTACAAAAATATGAACTAGGACAATCAGATACTCTATAAGGAATTGACCTTCAAGTATTAGCAATAGAGGGAGAGAGAGAAGACTTGGGAGAAGGAAGGAGAGGGGGAGAAAAAGGGGAAGAGACAAAAGCAGGAGCTGAAGATGAAAGAACTCCTAGAGAGGAGTCGTGAGGAAGGGGGGGGAATAAAAAGCTGGTGATTTAATGGGCCATTCAAATCAAAATTATGAGGAAGTAGAAACAATAAGTAAAATAGAAATTTGGAACTATAGAAACAATAACCTGACTTGAGGGGAAGGTTAAGGTGGTCAGTAGTACAGAGGCGTAGAGCTGAGAACACTAAAGTGGAAAGTCTCAAAATCCTGCTTCTGAGGTCCCTGAATCTGCCATGCATTAAGTACATTTCACATGAGGTCCCAACTGCACTCTGGTTCCTGATCTTTTTGTCCCCTAAAATCTCTTTCTCCCTTATAGCTCTTTTACAGTATCTTCCAGCCCTTTACTTGGAATAATTTGAAAGGGTCAGTATCCCTTGCAAACAAAAGAGCCTAATGAAAAGTTTAATTCAGATCTTGTCTGTCTTCTAAGATTCTCATTATCTGGCCCCACATGCCTGTCCAGCCCTCCCGTCCCACAACTCTTGAACACTCCATTTCAGAAATATCCACCTTGCTGGACCATCAAGAGTATAGCAGTTGAGACAAAATCCCAAGAGAAGGGCTCAGCTCAAGTTGAGGCTACCCTCAGACCCATGGGCCTAGTTAGAAAACTGCACTTCTTTCCTCCAGCAGGGCACAGAGAACAGCAAAGGCCTGAGCCCTGGCAATATTGCCTACTTGCTTGATAATATAAGAGATTGCTCAGTCTACTCTATGGAAAGCATATAACCCTGTCCTTGCTTGGGTAACAAGAACCTCAAGACACAGGCCAGGGAAATGCCAATCTTTTTTTCCTTTCATCCTGGCAGCTTAGGTCATGGACTGCCCTACCCTGGAGAAATACTCTGATCCCCCTCCTCTGAGGACAACTACCTTTCCAAGCTAAATCCAAGTCACCTTTGAAAAAGGCCACCATTCAATGTCGGGCTTTTAAATATCAAGAGATACTGAATGCTCTTATTAGAACTTTCCCTCAATCACAGCATTTCATTACCTGGTACCAAGGACAGTGTGACTCTACTCTGTGTCATTTCCAAAATTGATAAAGGATCTATATCAGCAATGGCTATTTTGACACTCCATTATGAGTCACAAAATCTCTACTCAAGACCCACTCTCTGAGCCCAGAGTATTATTTATTCCAAGGATTCGGTAAGAGGTCTCAACTAAGTGTAGGATAATGTGCTCCTGAGAACCATAGTTAAGAAAAGGGCAAGGTTTTTGTCATGCTTAGAAAACAATATGCAAAAAATAAATCTGACTAAGAACATGTGGGTGGGAAGGTACATGGTAAAGACAATTTAAGAAAAACTCCCATGTTACCCACTCATACACTATTGCTGAGCTGTGCCTTTATTTCTTGATTTCCTATTTTTGCTTATGGCAGATAAGAACTTGATGGCAATGATCTTAATCTTCTCTGTCAGCTTTCCAAACTTAAGTGTGTATTTGCAGGGGGCGGAGTAGAAACTATTCCTGTCTTCAGGCAGGAAACCAATGTTTGAGAAAATGGGCTTCAGCAGCAGATGGAAAACGTGGATGGTCCCCAGAGGCTGCTGTGCACACATCTAGAAATGCCTCCAGATCTGGGACAGGGAAGAAATATTAATGAGTCTAGAAGGAGGTGCAGACATGTGACATCATGAATCCAGAAAGTGTGGATGAGACATGTTAATAGCCTTAAATGGGGTTTTTCCTTTACTTTGCTAGCCCAGGGTTTGAAATTCCAATATCAAAGGCTTAGTTAATTCACTCATTCAGTCCTATATTTGTTGCCTTCTCCCTAGGGTCTTATTTACAAAAGCAAATACCCATAGGAGGGGTTAAATATAATCGCTAACATCTTAGTGTAATTTAATCTGTCAAATTTTTTTCACTAGGTATATACAGAGAGATGAGAGAGTGAGTGAGATAAGAAGGGAGGAAAACAAAATCATTTTTTCCTGCCTCCTAAAAACAGATTTGCAATCATCTCTGACAACTCCTGAACATCAGAATGGGTGTCAGAGACAGAAAACCTCACTTTCAGTTTTCTCTGGGTCTGGTCAAGGGTCCTTCCAGCTAGCTCAACTCTCATATGTTTGGAGGGATATTGATAAAAGGAAGTCCAATTGAGAAGTCCTCACAGTGCCACCTCCTTCCCCCTCAAAATCCATTATCATAGCCTTTCACGGAGACTATCTGAGCCACCATGGATTTATTTATATTCCCTCAGCCTAGAATGCTGAGTCCAAGTTCATTGCTTCAATACTAGCTTCCCTCTGTCTAGGATGCTATCCCTCCTGAAATTTACATAAATCACATACCCCCTTCTCAGACAAGCCTCTCTGATCTAGCTCATGTCTACACTGGCACATCATCAATTTATTTTCTTTATAACACTCTTTATTACCTGATTTCATCTGATTATTTTTGTTTACTTGTTTAATATTTTCTCCCCTCCACACCACCAACTAGTATTGCACAAGAATTTCAAGAGTAGTATCTTTCTTGTTCACATATGGGCCTAGAATAGTGCCTGGTCCATAAAGAAAACACTCAGTAAATATTGTTGAATAAATGAATGGATGGATAGATGAATGAACAAGTCCCTACTCTCAACCTGCAACCATAATTGGATGCCCCCTTATATGAAAAGATGCTCCACATCATATGTCATCAGGGAAATGCAAATTAAAACAATAATAAGATAACACCACATACCTATTAGAATGGCCAAAAGCTGGAACACTAACAGCACCAAATGCTGGTGAGGATGTGGAGCAGTAGAAACTTTCATTCATTGCTAGTAGGAATGCTAAATAGTAAAACCATTTTAGAAGATAGTTTGGCAGTTTCTTACAGAACTAAACATATTCTGACCATATGATCCAGAAATTGTGTTCCTTGCTATTTGCCCAGAGGAATTGAAAACTTATGTCCACAGAAATACCTGCACATGGATGTTTATAGCAGCTCTCTTCATAGTTGCCAAAACTTGGAAGCAACCAACATGTCCTTCAGTAAGTGAATGGATAAATAAACTATAGTACATCCAGATAATGGGATATTATTCAGCCCTAAATATAAATGAACTATGAAGCTATGAGAAAACATGGAGGAACCTTAAATGTATATTGCTAAGTGAAAGAAACCAATCTGATAAACTACATACTATATGATTCCAACTATATGACATTCTGGAAAATTATGGAAACAATAAAAATATCAGTAGTTGCCAAGTGGGCAGGAAGGGACAAATAGGTGAATCAAAGAAGATTTTTAGGTTAGTGAAAATATAATTTATGATACTATAATGGTAGATACATGTCATTATACTTTTTCTTTTTAATTTACAAAGCCAAGAGCGAATCCTAATGTAAACTATGGACTACGGGTGATTATGATGTGTCAATGTAGGTACATCATTTGTAACAAATGTACCATTCTGGTGGGGGATGGTGATAAAGGGGGAGGCTATGCATGAGGAGGGGCAGGAGGTATTTGGAAAGTCTCTGTACTCTCCTCTCAATTTTGCTGTGAACTTAAAACTGCTCTAAAAAATTAAGTATTTTAGCAATGTGTTGCTCAATATGGTCACTCCCAAAAAGACTCACCACTACCTCATTCACTCATAGTAGAGGGAATAAGCACCCTGGTGACTCTTCACACCAACTACCCTGTCATAACTAAGTACTATATGCCTGGGTATGACCTCCAAGGTAACAGAACTAGAGTATATTCTACTTACTTTAAACAGCCCTAACTACAGTATCTAACAGAAAGAGTAAACATTATATCATAGTACTGATATTGTGTTAAAAATATAAATACAGTGGTGTCCTATCACAACACTGGTTTTGGCCAGGGCTCACATCCAATTTATAGCCACGCTTTGCTACATTAGAATCTCTCAATATTAGTTTTATGTTTTCTGGAAATGCTAAGAACATAAGCAGGAAGACTCAGGGCAGAGAGCCAGGATCCAGAGAGCCAGCAATAAGTCAAAGTGAAGGCTCTAGACTACACAATAGGTTAGTACGTGAGCAGGGAGGTTGTCAGGGGACAAGAAGCCCATGTGAAACCAAGGTCAAGGAGAACAACGGAACAGAAACTAGACAGGAGAGTGAAAAGCTGCAGGATCTTGGGTTTGACAGCCTAATCAAACTGGTACTCCAAGGCTGGACAAAGCAGTCCGGAACCAAAAGGACATGTGTGACAAAAATATGGAAAGCCCTCTAGGAAAAAGCCATATATGTGTTCAAAATCCTGAAGACCTGCAGAAACCAAATGGTCAGGATAAAGAGAGAAAACTGGAGGTGCCAGGCTCAAGGAGGCCCAGATTCAGAGGCCAATCCCTGTCCTGATTAGGATGTTTCTTATGATAAGAAAAAATGGATAAGAAAGCAAGAAAGTGAATCAGCCTAACTTGAGTAGGGAGCATAACAGTCGGGGTGAAAAAGTGTACAGGGGCAAATTGTGTAAATAGGTTTGTTAGAAACCAGCTAAACTCTGAATCTAGAGAAGGAGGTGGAGTAGGGATTCTTCAGAAGTTTTTTGTCTACAGAAACCAATGCTACTACAAGTCAACATTTGACTGGGTTCCAAAGAAGGACTGAAGCCTGTATGGGAATGGCTCTTCCCTGCCATGGCACCCTAATGACCTTGCACACATCCACATAAGTTATGCAGGTAAAGGCTTGAGCCACAGGTTTGTGGAATGTTTTGTGATCCTCCTGGAACATGAGAGGATGGGAGGCCTGTAAGAGCTGATATGAAGCCTTCTCCCACTCACCTCCCTACCTCCCCTGGGAGGCTCTCAGGAGACAGTTTTTCACCATTTCCTGGGTTCTGATGAGGTATGGGATTTTCTGCCCTGCCCTCTCAGATTATAAAACTGCTATATAATATGTAGAATATAAACTACTTAGTGGCAGCCTAGATTGGGCTTCTCAGCAATAGTGTGTCCCACAATTCACATGGCAGCAATGGGGCCCCTTTTGTTTCTATGTCATCCTTTTTAGTGTGTAGGACAAGGATCACAGGGAGCTTTCAGCTTACTCTTTTCACTGCCTATGTAAGTATTAAACTGTCTAAATCTAAAAGCAGCTCATTGTATCCTTACCAGTTGAATCAGTCAGGCCTTGGCCTTGGCTTTGGCCTTGCCTTGTGTTATATGTGTGAGATTGACAGGCCTGGGCAGAAAGAAAGGCAACCTTGTCATTTGTACTACAGTGTTTGTTGAGAAGAATTTTCCTGCTGTGCAGTTTGGATTAAAACATTCAGATATGTGTTAAATCCTCTGAAGAAACTCACATGCAGTCCAAACCCACTGCTGAGAACTGACTGAGCCAGGTCCCTGCTGACACACATGTACTTTGAAGCTATTGGTCATTTGCTACAGGGGAACAGGGCCTCCCAGCAATGCAGTTCTCACAGGACACACAACCATTGTCCTCACAAAATGAACAACCATTCATTTTGACCATGCTTTGATTCCAAGAAAGTCTCCACTTCACTCATCCCAGTCCAGTGAGGACACAGCCATTTGCAAAGATTTATAGCCAAAAAAAAGCTACTACCTCCTCCACCAAATACTCTAATCCTTGATCTACCAGTACATACTTTCCTAAATTTATATGATTCTCATACCACAGTAGTGACCATAAAAGTTCCTCCGTGTCCCCATAAAGGCAGAGACCCTAGTACTAAACACCCACAGGGAGGTTAGCATTGTTCTTGACCCCTAGAAATGTATATCCCCCCGCAAAAAAAACGTCAAATTGAGCCACAAAAACCAGCACTTAGTTATACAATATACAGTACTATATATAAACTAAGGGTTACAGAAGTGAAGGAGGGAAGAAATATTTGCTTTTAATTTGGGGCTTAAAGATAACATTATGGAGGACATGGAATTTGAGTTGGGCTTAAAATTTCAATAATCAGAGATGGGAGGATAATTGAGCAAACAGGAAAATCAAACTGACTCTGGAATATAGGTAATTCTGGGAACTAAAGGGAATTTATTCTAATTATTTTCTTCAGAGTGACTTGAGATGATCTTTGCACCTATTAAATACGGGCAGGATACTACAAGCAATAAGCAGAGAATTTTTAAAAAGCCTTGTAATTTAAAATATACTTGCCAATAGTAAGTGGAAATAAAAGGCATTCTGTAATGCAGATATATATTATAATTGCCAAAACAAGAAGGAATGAATAGTGAGTAAATGTAAATGAGTAGACGTAAGGATAACCTAGTCACTAGAAATATTCAACAGTTGAAGAGAGGAGAGAGAAAGGAGATCAGGCAGACAATTAGAATAGTCATAACAAAATTAACAGCAACAGCTAACGATTCCCTAACTCCTACAAAGTGCTAGTTGCTTTACATGCATTACCTCATTTAATCCTTACAAAGCACAGCAAGGTAAGTACTGTTATTAAGAAACTGAGGCTCAGAGAAATAAAAGAACTTGCCTCATGTCAGGCAAATAACCAGTTGCTGAGTGTTTCACTCCAAAACTATTGCCCTTAACTCCCTCATTTGTAGGAAGGCAGTGAGGAGAAGAAGAAGTTGAAGATGCCAGATAGGAAGCTGATGTGTATGGAACAAAGGTCCTTTGGGAATTGGGAAGGCATAAATTCTGAGGAACAAGTTGGGAAATGGCAAGATGATGGGAAATTAGTTTGCAAAAGGGTGAGAGGCCTTTCTTCCCCTAAGTCTACAAAAACTGCTGAGGACCCATGGAGGCTGAGCCCCAGTGAAGTGGGAACAGATATGCACCAAAAGGACCTTGAAACCAGTGGCAAGCCTGCCTCCAAGAGCAAGCTGCTTGTATCTGATGACTCATTCCCTAGGACAAGACCAGCTCCTGGCCAGCAGCCACAAAAGATGCTGCGGCAGGGCACTGTTCTGCACTGGTAGGTGCTGTCTCATCCAAATCACACACACCCCCCCACACACACACACACATTAGTGTGGCTAAAGCCACCTTCAACTTTGTGTCACTAAACCATTTTATTCCTTTTGGTCAACTGCAAGGCAAAAAGGATCTGAGTAAACCAAGGAGTGGATGTTGCAATTCCAAATTACTCTGCAAAATGCATTCTAGATGCATCTGAGCTGGCTGCCTATAAAGGGCAAGAGAGGAACAAAAAACTACCCAGTGACTGGAAAATTGCTCAAGAGTAGTAGCCCCTCACATCAGAATTACAAAACCCCACAGCAGATGGCCTTTTCAAAGAGCTGATTTTATCGCTAGCTTTAGTATGAATTCACTGCACATTTCCTCCCTAATCCAGGATGTGACAAGAAACCAACATAACAGGAGTTCATCTCTGGATTTATAACAGGTGGGCTTCTTTGAGTTTAACAGAGGCAACTGGAACCTAATTACATCGCCTCTTTTCAAGCCTTCCGGTAAAAGTGTAAAATGAAAGAGGACTGAAAGAGGCTGTTAAGCACAGCTACAATGTGGCCACATTTTCTTTTTTAAAAATGACATACCAAGTAGCCATTTTTAGAAAATGATCTGAAATCAGAGCAAGTGTCACTGTAGCAAAAACTAAAGACCTTCTTTTGAGAGCTTTGGAATGTGGGCCCCAAAGAGCAGCGTTTCCTTGTTATGTTTGATTAATATTACACAAAGGATAGGACAGGAAGGCTGGTCTGGAAAAAAGAAAAGCACCTTTGAGAAGAAAAGCAAGTATGTGGCCTTCAGGGAGCTAAGCACATGTTTAATTTTGTGTTTTAAACTTCTCAGCAGACTGCAGATCTATAAAGGGAATCACTGAAAGTGAAGATAACGGCAACTTACCGAGAGCATCAGGCTGTTTTCTGCAAGATGGGGCGAGAAGTGAGAAAGCAAAATCTTTGCTTCAGTTACACAAACTCCCTCTCCTTTGCAGAGAAACTCGAGAGCTGAAAAGAAGCCAAACGTTAATGCAGGAGCCTCTGCAAATAACTCTGTTCTTGTCCAACAGTGACATCTACTGGTCAGTTCTGAAATGTTTTTTTCATTTCTGAAAGTGATCCATTTGCAGCACCCAATTCCCCTGTGCATTTTTCACCCTTTGGAAAATATTGAACTGCAATTTAATTTTTATTTTTGTGAAATATACAAAGTTTCATTTAAATTTTAAAGTTATAAGGAGTGTTGTTAATTTCATTAAATGGAGCTGGGCTGGTGTGAGAACATAAGCAGATCTCTAATCCAAATTTGTTGTATATAATAATCTCTTATATCCATAAAGCACTAATCAGTTTCCAAAGCCTGACCAGTTACATTATCTTATTAGATCTTCAACAACACTGTGAGATGGGAAGATCAAGATCATCCTATTTTTCAGAAAAAAAAAACACACACACACACAAAGACCCAGAAAATCTAGTTAATACATCCACGCTCATAGAACAAGTTAGAGATGATGCTAGTTCCAGAATAAAGATTTTCCCATTTATAGCATATTTCCCTTTGTAGAAAGAAACAAATTACTCTCAGCTGGTGAGTGTAAAGGGAAAAGGCAAATGGGGACACACAAACATCCCCCTAGTTTCTGCTCTGTTCTATTAAAGCCCTGACATTAATTAATGAGCAGAGGGAGAAAGCCGCTGTGGATGATAGCTGCACTCCATTTTAGTAAATCAAGAAAGACTTGGCTAAAGCTAATGGACCACTGGGCATTATTAGCCTTCCCCTCCAGCATACCCGAATCAGCTACCACAAAGTGAAGGAGTTGATCTTTAAAAACACAGAGACAATAGTGTGGTGATTGCAGGAGGGAAATGGTGGGGGGAGGCGGAAGAGGGTATAGAGGAGATAAATTGTGATAGAAAAAAATAAAATAAAGAGAAAAATAATTTAAAAAAAACAATAACACTGGACTGTCATCCAAAGAAACTGAGAGTGGGTTACCTTATGCCCAGATGTATCCACCTTCCCCGAATCAGGACACAGAGCTGCATCCTGATAATGCTAACAAGCTTTCTAATTATCATCAGAACTAGAGGTACATAGGAAACCTCAGGACAAGGGAGGCACACCTAAGAGCAGAGTGAATGGATTATAATGTAAAAAATTTCTCTCTTCTGTCGGCAGCTTACCAAAGGCATCAGAACTAGAAACTGTGACTTTTTATAGGATAATTAGCTGGGACTCTAAAAGAGACATCAAATCATGGAGGTTGGAACTTAAGTGAGTACTTCATAAATGCTCTCTGCAATGAAAATATTGCCATGAGATTCCCAAAGAGGCCTGTGGCCAAATTTGTACCATACCAGTACCATACCATTACTGCTTTGCTAAAAAGGGAACTCAAGCACATTGTGCAGTAGAAGTGGTAGGGAGAAAGATAGACCAGTCAACCAGACAATGGGGGAGTACATGTCAACCCTCAAAGCATCTCCATCTCTAGAAAACCAAGGTTTCAAATTCTATGCCCATAATAAAAAAAAAACATGTCCCCAAAGTCTCCCATTGGCATAACCCCACAACATCTCTTACTCAGATGAGGAAAGCCTGATGCCGAGGCGGCTTGGTTCCTTGGTTCCCCAATGAGGGTCCCTCAGGCTGGACAAGGGGCTGTCTAGCTTCATAAGGAGCTGAAACCGGAGCGAAAGTCATCATGGTACACAAAGATTCCACCCAAGAATTATGACTTCACACTCCAAGCAATACAGTGTCTGCTTTTAAAGGCAGAATAATCAAAGGAATAAAAAAATGTCCCTTCTAAATGGCAAATTAAAAGAGATTGAATGATGTGGCTTGGCCATATCACTATGTGTCTTTTCCCACTCCTAGGAATCCTGTCCCAACTCAGGGGCCTAACCTCTTAATAACAATAATAACAACAATAGCTAACAACTAGCACATTACAGTAGGTACTATAAGGCCTTAAGTATATTATAAGGCCTTAAGTATATTAAGTCATTAATCCTCACAACAACCCCATGAGGTAGGTTAGTAAACTGAGGAACTGGGAGTAAGTGATTTAACCACGATTCCACATCTTTTAAGTGGTAGGACTAGAATTTAAACCCAGATCTGTCCAATTCCAGTGCCCATTCCCTTAACCTCTTTATCAGCAGTTCTCAAAATGTGGTCGTTGAATCAGCAGCAGTAGCATTACCTGGGAACAAAATTCTCAGCCTTCTCTCCCATACCTGCTGCCAACAGACCTACTGAAACAAAACTCTGGGGTTGAGGCCCAGCCCTCTGTACTTTAACAAGCCACACAGATTATTCTGATACATGGGACAATTTGAGAACTGCTCTATATGATAATAAAACTAAAACTTAAAGGTAGTTGGAAGTATGGAACATTCAGCCCACACACACCAAAAAAACTACTCAATCAGGGTACTGCTTGATTTCTTGCCATTTGCCATTTTCTGATGAAACTAGAGCAGGGGTGGACAAACTTTTTGACTCAAGGGCCACAATGGGTTCTTAAACTGGACCGAGGGCCGGAACAAAAACATGGATGGAGTGTTTGTGTGAACTAATTTAAATTCAAAGTAAACATCATTACATAAAAGGGTACGTTCTTTTTTTTTTTAGTTTTATTCATTTCAAACGGGCTGGATCCGGCCCGCGGGCCGTAGTTTGTCCATGGCTGAACTAGAGTGTGAGAATGTTATTCAATTTGATTGTGGGCTTGCATTAATCTTAAATATTTTGGTATCATTCCTTTGTCCTAGCGAAATTCCAAGGTGCAATTCAGTAGAAGTAGATCCATTTTTCAGATGTAGAAATCAAACCCACTTAAGTCGTTGGATAAATGATAAATTACAAAATACCTCTGTCTTTTAGTCCATTCTCCTTCCTCCAAAAAGGTAAACATTACCACTTTGAAAAGCTGGCAAATGATTATCTCCTTAGAAAGAAAAACTATCTGGAGATGGGGGGAGAAAATAAGAATTGAGATTTGGACTACAGTGTTGTAGTCCCTCAGCTCAGGCTTAATTTGACCTCCTTCACTTGCTTTCTTCCCCCTATGCCATTCCCCTAGCTTTATACCAAAAGGACCTAGTTCAGAATTTCTGAAACTGCATGTGTGCCTTAGGACCCTAATGCTATGAGATGCTTTGCAGAAAAAGGGTTACAGAGTCTAATCATATTAGTTTGTATTTGTTGAGCATGTCCTAAGACTCAAGAAATCTTTTCAGTACTGTATGGTCAGTATATATTACAACCACCCTATGAGATAAGTATTACCATTATCATTCCCTTTTGACGGATAAAGACAACTGGTGTACAAAAAGGTGAAATAAATTTTTCCAAGGTCTCATAAGTAACAAGGGACAGATCCTAGCTGGGCTCTCAACACAGAAAGTCTCCTGGCAGAGACCCCCAGTCATAACACCATGTTTGACTGCCTCTCTTTGGGAAATTCTTCATATTTCATCTATTATTTCTCCTCAAAGTCTCCATACACAGTAGCCCACTGGGAAGTCCTTCAGTAGAGATATATATACTTACATTGTATCACCCAACACCTCTCAAACTTACTTGATCAGGGAACCCTTTCTTGTATACTACCTATTAAACTTCCCCGAGAGAAAATGAAACCCTTGTGCACTGTTGGTGGGATTGTAAACTGGTGCAGTCACTATGGAAAACAGCATGGAGATTCCTAAAAAAATTAAAATTAGAACTACCATACGACCCAGAAATTCCACTTCTGAATATTTATCCAAAGAAATCAAAAGCACTAATTCACAAAAATATATGTGCCCCTATGTTCATTGCAGCATTATTTACAATAGCCAAAATATGGAAGCAACCTAGGTGTCCATCAATAAATGTATAAAGATGTGATATATACACATACATACACAATGGAAAATTACTCAGCAATAAAAAAGAACTAAATCTTACCATTCGCCAAAACATGGATGGGTATTATGCTAAGTGAAATAAGTCAGGCAGAGAAAGACAAATACCATGTGATTTCACTTTCTTGTGGAATCTAAAAAAGCAAAACAAACAAACAAAACAAAATAAAAACAGAACAAACGGATGATTGTCAGAAGGAAGGGGAAGGGAGGTAGGGTATGGGTGAACAAGATGAAGAGGAATAAAAAAAACTGCTTAGCTTTTTAGCAACTGGTTAATGTGAGACAAAAGTTACTGTAAAAAATATTTCCTAACCTCTCATTATTTTGTTTATTTGTTAATCCTCACCCAAGGATATTTTTCCATTAATTTTTAGAGAGTGGAAGGGAGGGAGGGAAGGGGAGAGGGGCCAGAGTGGGGAGAGAAAGAAACAGAGAGAAAAACATCAATGTGCGAGAGACACATCAATTGGTTGCCTCTTGCACATGCCCTGACCAAGGCCAAGGATCAAACCTGCAACCCAGGTACTTGCTCTTTGACCAGGAATCAAACCTGAGACCCTTTGGTGTGTGGGCCAACGATCTAACCATTGAGCAAACTGGCAGGCATATACTCTCATTATTGAGGTTACTATGCTTTTCAATGGTTTACTTCCTCCCTTTAAATAAACCAACAAATAAACATCCTTAGAACAAAAAGAAAAAGTTAGAACAGTATCTGAAACAGAATCCTATATAATAAAAGCCTAATATGCAAATTGTCCCCTCAACCAGGAGTTCAACTGGGAGTTTGACCTGGAGTTTGACCAGGGGGCGGGGCCAGCTGGCCAACCGCCCATGGGCCCTCTCCCGGCCAGCCCGCCCCAGCTGGCAGTGGCAGGCAGCCAGGGGAAGGGAGGCCCCAGCCAGCAGCCAACAGCTGCTAGCCACTAGGTACCCTACCCATGCATAAATTTTGTGCACTGGGCCTCTAGTAAGCACTATATAAGTATTTGCTCTTGTTGCTACTGCTGATGGTGTTATTCTTGACATGTACCTGATGCCTCCCTTTGGCTAACCTTGAAGGACAAAAAAGGCAATTAGATCATCATGAGGGAAAGAAGCTTGTTTGATTTCTCTCAGAGTAGGAAGATTAATTTGTATCACTGAGAGCAAAGGCATCATGTCACTCTCCCAGCCCTAGCATGGGCAACACTTTATAAGAGGGAAGCGCAGCCATGCAACCCACTGCAAGACAAATAACTAATAGTCTCTCTGCATATGGTTAATGGCAGTTTCTCTACCCCACCCCTGTCTCCCTTACCCCCACACATCAGAAACTCCAAAGTGCTTACCGACCTCATCGAAATCATCCTGGAAGTTTTAGCTTATTGCCTGGAGTTACTCCAAATGGTCAGATGGAGATTTGGAGTGACATTCAGAAACCTCTTTCTAATCTCTGTTCTTTCAGGAATACTACTTGATGGCATAAAGAATTGAGCTTGTAGGGTGTTGGAGAAAGGAGATAGGAGTCTACCTTTGACAATTAGTACTTCTCACACCATGGAAGGAGAGCAAGAAGGGCTCCAGACTACAGGATAAATCAAATTCAATCACTGTTCTAAATAGTCCAGCATCTGTATATGGGTAACCTATGTGAACAGATCAAGAGCCACAAACCTTTAGTGTCAGGTTACCAATTTATAATTACCCAAACTATACCAAGCTATAGGTAAAAAAAAAAAAAAAAAAAAAAATTAATGGTATTAACAGCCTTTCTCTGGTTTTCACCCAAACCTATGTTCTCCATTTATTTTTCATACTGGTTGTCTTAAGTATACTTCTCAACCTTATGGACTTCCTAGGCCTCCACTCCCTGTAGAAGCCACATCACAGATGAGCATCAGTACTACCTGTGCTCACTATGAAAGATGAGGACATTCATATTTGAACCAAGGATACTGCTTCGCTCTGTTCCCAAAGCCTCCAGAATCACATCAAGCCACAGTACTGCCTTGTGCTGCTCTTGAAACAAAATGGCACCTGGCATCACTGAGGTGCTACAGCATTCCAAGAGCCATAACTGAGTTCTGTACCCTGGAAACCCCATGTGCCTTTGGCTACAGCCAATATCTTTGACTATGTTGTGAGCTAGCTCTCAATTGGGTAGGCATAAAAGCCATGCTGCCTTGACTCCCTTCTAATGTCTCACAGAAATCTTGAGAAATTACTGTTTTTTCTGCATTTTGTCTTTACTGCATGCATTTTGTTTTTACTTTCAGCATCTGTCAAACATTGTGTCTATTTAGACACAAATCCCTCAGGAGCTATGCTAAGTCTGGATGGCAGGCAATAGACTGTACTCAGATTTGCCCCAATCCTCTAACAATTTAGGCTGGTATTGGACCTAGCATGTGTACATGGAACTTTTTCTCAGGAATCTCCTTGGTAGCCCATGGGCAAGTGAATGGGGAGCCTCTTTACAGCATGCCCAAAGATATCTGAATCCTAGTGGAGAATTTACACTAGGCTTTCACTAGGCTCTGTTCTACAAGAGATTTTATTCACAGCACGTCAAGCTTGTAAACCAGTACAAAAGACGATAGGAAGATGCATTGAACTAGGCAGAAAATGACCAGAATTCAAATTCCAGTTCTATCATTTGTCAGCCATGTGAGCCCTGGGCAGGCCATTTAACCTCCATCTACTGGGATAATAATAACTTCCCTGACTACCCCCAGGCTTGTCCATTCAAGAAGTACATATTGAGCTTCTTTATAAAAGATAGAAGATAGAATGCCAGGCCTGTTGGTGATCCAAAGAAAGTCACAGATTTTGCTAGCTAACAGCATACAAAATAACAATATTTTTGAGAAAATATTAGTTAAGTTCTTATAAATTATCCTGTACTTTACATGTTATCTCATTCCTCACAATAACCCTATAAGATTAGCATAATTAAGACCATTTTACAAATGAGAAAAAATTCAGTAAGGATTATAGCTTTATTCAAGTCACACATCTAGTAAGTGGTGGATCTGGAATTCAAATCCAGGTCTATCTAATGCCAGAAGCTGTGAATTTTTTCCCCACCAGATCGTACTGACTCATGTATATAAATAGCTGTAATACAAGATATAAAGTCATTCATCTCATAAGGCATAGATGAAGTGTCATGGAATCAAATAAGATGCATATGAAAATATTTTATAAACAGTCAAGCTGACACAAGTGTTAGGTGTTTGTGTTATTATCATTAGGGTAAGAGCTCTATAAAATATGCTGGCTGTAAAATTCCATCTGAAAATAGGAGCTAACCAAGCCTTGTAGAGATATAAAAGAAAGAAGTATTTAAGTTCAGTTGCCAACAGATCATTGGAAGGCAACTGATGCCTCAAATTCAATCACTGTTCTAAATAGTCCAGCGTCTGTATATGGGTAACCTATGTGAACAGATTAAGAGCCACAAAGCTCAATGGTAGCACCCAAGCAGAATGAAGATGAGCTCAGCATATCATGGCATGCTAGATAGGCCTCCTGAGAAAACATACTTGGATGGGTTATTAAAATCACTTGGTGAAGAGGGACCTTATTCAGGATATGTGGACCATTGTGGCCACTTTAAACAGGACTGTGTACCCCCACAGGGTGTGAGGAACTGGTTGTTGTCGTTTTGTAATTCAGACTGACACAGAGCTCTTTGTTGTGAGTTCAAGGTCTAATAATCATAGTTTATAAATATTGAGCACCTATTATGTGCAAAGCACTGAGCTAATCACAGAGTACATATTAAGTCATTGTATTGTGATGAAGCCAATTATATTTATCTGATTAAGAGTATAAGGTTTTTTTTAAAATATATTTTATTGATTTTTACAGAGAGGAAGGGAGAGGGATAGAGAGTTAGGAACATCAATGAGAGAGAAACATCGATCAGCCGCCTCCTGCACATCTCCCACTGGGGATGTGCCCGCAACCCAGGTACATGCCCTTGACCGGAATCGAACCTGGGACCTTTCAGTCTGCAGGCCGACGCTCTATCCACTGAGCCAAACCGGTTTCGGCAAGAGTATAAGTTTTGAAGTAATAGAGGTCACTATTTGTTTTACCTTGGACAAGTTAACCTCTCTGATACTCAGTTTCATAATCTATAAAATAAAGATCATAATGCCTACCTTACAGAGCTGTCATAGAGATTAAATAAGCTAATAAATTTAATATAGTAAAACAGTACAATATTTAGCACAAGTAAAATGTTCAATAAATGACAATGTTATTGATGTTCTTCTTAGATTTTTCTGTTGAAAGTCCAACAGGGTTTATTCTTTTGAAATCTAGGAAATGGATAGTACTAGAGTGTAAATTCTAGGCATATTGGTTATCTATAGCATAAAAAATTACCCCAAAATGTAGCAGCTTACAGCAATACATTATCTCAGAGTTTTTGTGGGTCAAGAATCTGGGCATAGCTAAAGTGGATTCTCTTGATCAACCAAAGGACTTGTATGCATGCATATAAGCATAACCAAATGGACACAGACAGTAGGGAAGGAGGGCATGTGCTGTGGGGTGGGGGCAGCAAGGGAGAGGTCAATGGGGGGAAAACAGAGACATATGTAACACTTTCAACAATAAAGAATTTAAATTTTAAAAAAATAAAGTGGATTCTCTGTTTTAGGGTCTCTCACAGCATATCAAATTAAGGTGTTAGCCAGGGCTGTGGTGTCATTTCAAGGCTCAATCAAGGGAGGATCTACTTCCAAGCTCATTCATGTGGTTGTTGGCAGGATTCCAGTCCTCGCAGGCTGTCAACCCAAAGTTCACCTCTAGCTATTGGCTGGTCACTACCTCGGTGCTATTCCAAGTGGACTGCTCCAACATGGCATCTTGCTTCCTCAAAGCCAGCAGGAGAGATACTCAGCTAGCAAAATGAAAGTCCCAGTGTTATAATCTAATCACAGGATTGATAGTCTATCATATTTGCTATATTCTATACTTTTTTTCCCATTACAGTTCACATACAATATTATTTTATATTAGTTTCAGGTGTGCAGCATAGTGGTTAGGCAATCATATACAAAATGTTCCCCCTGATATTTCCAGTACACAAAGGGCACCATATATAGTTATTACAATATTTGTTACTATAATCTCCATGCTGTACTTTACATCTTCATGACTATTCTGTAACTACCAATCTGTACTTCTTAATTCCTTCACCTTTTTCATCCAGCACCCAAGCCACCCTCCCACCTGTCAACCATCAGTCTATATCTATCAGCCAGTCTCCATTTTGTTTGTTCATTTATTTTGTTCTTTAAATTCCACATATGACTGAAATCATATGGTATTTGTCTTTCTCTTCCTGGCTCATTACTCTTAGCATAATACCCTCTGGATCCATCCATACTGTTCCAAATGGGAAGATTTCATTCTTTTTTCTGGCTGAGTAATATTCCATTATATATATATATATATTAGAGGCTCGGTGCACAAAATTTGTGCATGGGTGCCATCTCTAGGCGTGGCTGGCAATCGAAGCACAAGAGTCTGGTGTGGAAGGACAGGCCCCAGCTGACCTCTGGGCCCTGATCGAGGTGACAATTTGCATATTAGGCTTTTATTATATAGGATATATCATATCTTCTATATCCAATTGTCTCTTGATGGGTACATGGATTACTTCCATATCTTGGCTATTGTAAATGACACTACAATTAACAAAGAAGTTCATATATCTTTTCAAATTAGTAATTTGGATTTCTTCAAATATATACCTGGAAGTGCAATTGCTAGATCATAAGGTAGTTCCATTTTTAATTTTTTGAGGACCCTCCATACTGTTTTCCATAGTGGATGCACCAGTGCACAGGGTTCCCTTTTTCAATTTGCAATCCCACCAGCAGTACACAGGGTTCCCTTTTCTCCATATCCAAGCCAACATTTGTTATGTATTATCTTCTTGGTGATGGCCATTCTAAGAAATGTGAGATGATATCTCATTGTGGTTTTAATTTTCATTTCTCTGATAATTAGTGATGTTGGGCATCTTTTCATATGTCTACTAGGGGCCCAGTGCATGAATTTGTGCACCTTAAAAGGAACTGTGGGTCGCGAGGCTGTGGTGGGCACAGGGACATGTCTCGGCCCATCCTCTGCACCCCCGCCCGGCCCCTCCCACCATGGGTCCAGTCTCCTGTCTGCTGGCAGCCCTGCTCCAGCCACTGCCACTCCCACATGCTGACCGCCACACGCTGAGCACACTGGGCCCTGCTCGCATCCGCTGACAGCGGGGAACAATTGGGGCTGGCACCAGCAGCAGGTGTGAACAGCGGCTGTTGCCTGGTCGCCCTTCAGAAGAAGTAAAGAAGCCCTCAGGGGTGATTGGGGCCAGCAGCCACTGATCACACCCACTGATGGTGCCAGGTGCCAGCAGCGGGTGTGAGTGGCAGCTCTGGTGCTGGCTGCAGGTGCGAGCGGGGCTGGTACCAGAAGTGAGTACAAGCAGCGGCTCCAGTGCTAGCAGTGGGTATGAGCGGGGCTAATGTTGGCAGTGGGTGCAAGCGGCATCTCCAGCACCAGCAGCAGGTGCAAGCACTGGGCCAGACGGCAGTGTGCGGGAGCAAAGAATTTTCAGTAACCACCAGAGGCTTGACCCGATGACAACAACTAGCGCCCGCCTTGGTCTGGCGCCCCCGCTCACCTTCTCCACCATCCCGCCACAGCCGACACCCACCATGTTCCATGCGTGCCCCCTGGTGGTCAGCACACATCATAGGGACCAGATGTTGGGTTGTTGGGTTGTTGGGTTGTTCCACCATTCGGTCTATTTGCATATTAGCCTTTTATTATATAGGATTGACCATTTATGTCCTCTCTGAAGAAATGGCTACTCAGGTCCTCTGCCCATTTTTTTAATTCAAGTACTTGGTTTTTTGGTACTAAGTTGTATCACTTCTTTATAAATTTTGGATATTAACCCCTTATCATATGTGTCATTGGTGAATATCTTCCCACATTCAATAGGTTGTCTTTTCATTTTGTTGATGATTTCCTTTAGCTGTGCAAAAACTGATATTTTGAGTGTTCAGTCTGCATAAACTGTTTAGTTTGCATAAATTCATTTTATAAACTTTTTCATTTGATGTAATCCCATTTGTTTATTTTTTCTTTTGTTTCCCTTGCCCAAGGAGATATGTCAGAAAAAAAATATTGCTAAGAGAAATTTTTGAGATTTCATTGCCTATGTTTTCTGCTAGGAGTTTTAAGCTTTCAAGTCTTACATTTAAATCTTTAATCCATTTTGAGTTTATTCTTATCTGTGGTGTAAGAAGAAGGTCTAGTTTTCTTTTTTGTATGTATCTATTTAATATTCCCAATGCTATTTATTGACTAGACTGTCTTTACACCATTGTATATGCTTGCATTCTTTGTCATATATTAATTGATGACATAGTCATGGTTTATTTCTGGATTCTCTTATTCTGTTCTATTGATCTATGTGTCTATTTTTATGCCAGTACCATGCTGTTTTGAATACTATAGACTTGTAGTATAGTTTGATATCAGATAGCATGATATCTCCAACTTTGTTCTTCTTTCCCAAGATTGCTATGCCTAATCCATAAAAATTTTGGATTATTTGTTCTAGTTCTATGAAAAATGCCATTGGTATTTTGATAGGTAGAGATTGCATTGAATCTATACCAGTAGATTGCTTTGAGTAGTATGGTCATTTTAACGATGTTAATTCTTCCTATCAGTGAGCATGGTATATACTTCCATTTATTTGTCTTTTTCCATTTCTTTCTTCATGATCTTATAATTTTCTGAGTACCAGTATTTTACCTCCTTGGTTATATTTATTCCTGTGTATTTTAATGCAATTGTAAATGGGATTGTTTTCTTAATTTGCCTTCCCATATTCTATTCTTTAGAAGCAAGTCACCAGATCCAGCTTAAGCTCCAAGAGTATTACACAACAACATGAACACCATGAGGAGGGGATCATTGGAGTATAAAATTGAGATTCAAAGTGAATTGTGAAAATAAGTATAGGCCAGTGGTCGGCAAACTGCGGCTCGTGAGCCACATGTGGCTCTTTGTCCCCTTGAGTGTGGCTCTTCCACAAAATACCGACTTCTGCGCATGGGCCACGAAGTTTCAATCGCACTGTACATGCATGCCCGCACATGGTGTTTTGTGGAAGAGCCACACTCAAGGGGCCAAAGAGCCGCATGTGGCTCGTGAGCCGCAGTTTGCTGACCACTGGACTATAGGCTATTAGAGGAACAATTACTAAGGAAAGATATTCCTATGTATTTTGGAGGCTTGGTTTCCATCAATGGTAAAAGAATTATTTCCTTTGATGAGCATTTAGTTTGCCTAAATTCATTTTATAATAATAAGATTTTAATTATGATAATACTCATTTTAGAGATGAGGAAAGTATGGCTTGGAATCCAAGTCTGTTCAACTATAAAATCTGCTAGGTTGCCCCCCATATTTATCATATTAGTATGATTTGTTCCATGGTAGTGTTCATGATTTATTTTTGTTCAATGCCTTACTTTTTACCATGCACACATATATTGTATCTTTATCTCCATACCCATAATCCTTGTCATAAACTTTAGCTCTTCCAAAATTCATATTAGTTGTTGTTCAGAAATTTAATACCAATTCTTTATAATTTACAGTAAAACATCTTTTTTAATAAATAGGTGATTTCTGTATGTGGGTTCCTGTGGTCCTCAGGGGTTAAGTGGTATTTTGTTAATGTTTTTCTGAAAGTAAAAACACTAGTCACGATTTAT